>NW_017296881.1:3340766-3345847 GCF_001594075.2 Trachymyrmex cornetzi | reverse complement strand
GGAGGTAGCGAGTTCGACTCGTGCCGGGTTGCGAACCGCACACGGTTCGTCGATCGTTCACCTTGCAAAAGTGAGGGGGTGTTTTCGCTGAAGGGAGGAAGCGTCGCGAAGCGACGCGGCGCGACGCGGAGCGCGGCAATTTTCGTCGCTGTCACTCCTTCTCTCTTTTTCTCCGTCTGTCGTCAACGATATTGCGGATATAACGCGCTACAACCTCGTTGCAAATTCACGAAACGAATAAGGAAATCGGTGCTCAGGAATAAATATACGATTTATCTTATCGCGAGTGCGGAAAGGACTTTACGGTGCCATCGAGAGCGGAAAAGGAAGAACACGGACGAGTTAGGGATCGTTCGCCGGCGGCGAAAGAATGATTCGAGTGGGGAAGAAACGTTGAAGACTCTATCTTCAGGGGAACGATATATAAACCGCGCCGGTTGGAACCGCTCTGTGATTTATAAGCTGCGATCGTAAATCCGCTCGCGCGATCGGTAGAAGAAGAAAGGAAAAAGGTGTGTGTAGGTGTACCGAGTGTGTACGTGTGTTCTTCGGTATGACCAGTCACGAGTGAGAGGCTCCCGGTACCCGACATCCATTCTCGCGGAATCACACGAACACGTAAGTGCTGATTGCCTTTCGTCCGCAGTCGTACGGCGGAGGTCTTTATTACTTCGGTAAACGCGTCGGTTCAAAAGGCGTAAACCGGAATGAGTCCTGTCGTTCGAGCCCACGTAGGAGTCTGTGTATAATTGCTCAAGTTGGAGACTCCTTCACGTTTGCCGACGGAAAGGGATGGGTAATTTTATCAGTTGAAAACCTTCTCAACACCTTGCTCGTTGGAAAGTCTCGAAGAATTCCGAGGGATATTAATATATATCTATAATAATCTCTTCGATATCGAGATACTCGAAAATTGGAAATCGAATATCAGCAAATTGCTGAAAGATGATATTCCGAATTGCGAGAAACAAATGGAATTACTACTTCTTTAATTATTTTAGACGAATAACTTATAAAATAGCAAACCAAATATATTTTAAAATGTTAATATAATAAATTGTACGTTTGGAAGTAAATTTCGCATATTTTAGTCGTTTAAGAGAAGAGAATTACGTGTGAATTTGACATTTAGCTGATATTTGAAGTATATTTCTCAATCACATTTTGGACGGCTTGGCATCGATTGTAATAATTTACCGGGTTTTGAACTGCTCACCGCAAAATCGTATCATTTTTGGAACTTGAAACAAGATAGGTATATATTTGATATTTTCGCGAAAGCGTGAAAAAGAGTTCTAGTCCAGTCTAATGCAGGAATAAAAAACAGACCTCATGTCATGATAAAAGAATAATAATAAGAGACTTTGTATACAATTAGTGTATTATAAACATTCAACTTTTTTAAACTTCCCCTCTTTTTTCTCTTTTTTTCTGGTTTCTTTCTGTATACAAATTCTTTATTCATGTAAATATTTAGCAAAAAGATTTAACATACATTATCTCAAGCCATTTCTACCTCTTCTTTTTTTGTGAGTATGTCATCTTGTAGTTTATACTGGATTAGAAAATTTAAGAATTTGTTTAACCAAAAGATTGAAATTTTATTTTATCGCAATGGCTTCTTCTTTTTTTCGTTTAATAATAAACCACAAAACATATCTAATGAATTTTTTCTTCTATTTGATAAATAAATCATAAGTATCGATTTTTCATGTCTTCTTTCTCGATATTCAATATTTAAAACGTATGCATTTTTTTAGTGCTCACAGATGCAAAAAGTTGTTGATTAACTAATTTCGAGAAAACTCGCAAAGAAATCTCTCTATTTTGCTTCGCCGAAATGTAAATTCATTGATTTTCTGACTTTGAATGTCGCGAAATGTTAAATTGACATCCGTTATAATTGAGTTCAAGCTTCTCTACTCCTAATTCATTACTTTCCTTAAACGCTGCATCCAATTTACACTGGCGCTCAGTGAAATCAGAATTCCGTGGAAGAACTAACTTCAGAATTTTATCTTTCACAAATGGATTATAAGTCTTTTTCAAATTACGTTTATTTATTGAAATGGCCGACAGAATCATGAGATTTTGTCGTATGAATACCGAGCAGTAAAATATATGAAAATTCCAAATTTCAAATAAAATTACACCCTAATATTTTTAACAATATTTACTGAACAAAAAGCATAGTTAAACGCAATGCGCAAGAATTACTTAATAAGATTCTGTGGCTCATGTCTTTTTCATCAGCCGTAATATTCAGCCGTAATATTCGTGTAATATTCAGCTGTAATATTACGTAATCGGCGCCCGCCATATCTTGCGAATGTGATTTTCCCAAAGCTGGAGAACACGGAAGTTGATTGAGTCGTCTAATTGGCAACCAGGCGCGGCTTTGATCTGGGAAATTGCAATTTCTGTTGTCTCGGGCGCGGCTGAAGTGTTCCTAGCCGGTGCCGTCTGTTTGCGCGGCGCGTTATCGCTAAACGTAACAATCGGTCCTCCGTTGCCCTGTGAAGAACTTAAACTTTACTTTAAAACGTCCTAACGGAAGATAAATTATTACGAATCCGCGTTAAACCCACGTGGCGGCAGTCGGGGGATGCAGAAGGAATACATTAATGCGAAATGCATCGCGCGCTCTCGCGGCTGCACCGGGCTCGCGAATGCAAAACTAACATCTGCGTTATCCTCGAGAAACGCAAAATCGCTTAAGCGCGTCTTAAGCGGGGAGGCGAAACTTTCGCTATATCCATCTGACAGTTATCCGATACATTACACGGCGGGATACCCGATATATTATGCTCGGCTAATATACATATATATACCGTACCGCGTACACATTGCGGCCGGATAATTTTGTTCTAACACGCGAATTCTGGCTCGCGGCACGCGCGAATATTACGCTTTTTCTTCGAGCCGATCGTACATAGCTCCTATGCGAATCCCGCGGCGCGAATGGAATCGCAGACCGATTCGGAGTAATGATATTACACGCCATAAATTTTACGCTCCAACGAGGAGGAAGGGGACGAGGGCTGAGAGGTACAGAGATGCGGTAAACTCTTGAACATCGACCGATGTACCAGACGTGCGTTAGCCTCGCTTTCATCTCGTTACAAGCTCTAATGTGCGCGCGTTGTGGCTGCATCTGCCAGAGCCTCCATGACACGCGCTCCGCCGAATTCGTGAATAACCGCCTCGCTCCAGCTTTGTACGGTTAATCGACGTTTCCGTCAGCCACATCTTTCCCCAACCGAACAGCGCTCAGCCTGCTGCATTATACGGTGACCTCTTTCCGGTTCCGTCGTGACAATGACTTGACACACACATCGAATTAGATGAAGCAATCATTCGCCTAAGGATTACAGAATAGGAATTGTACCGCAAGTAGTAGTTGAAAGTTCTATAAACTTAGCACATTCGCCGCTCCACCGGCGACGTTTTTCGCATTGTATTCCGTAGAAATGCAAGTGAAGATGAAAAAGTTTGTAAAGCCGTTGTTAGCCAACGTTGTAAACAAACGATACTCGGAGCGCATTTTGATTTTTATTTTAGTTTGTTTCGTTGTTTTATTATTTTAATATGCTTTTATGCAATTTCGAAGAAACTCTCAGAAATACCAGCGTGAAAATTACGCGTTTTAGTCGGTTCGTTTTTTTTTTGCTGCGACGTAGTGGAGCTTATTAGACGTTATATTTCGCAAGTTTTTGCATTGCAGTGCGAAACTTGTTAAAAATAGTTGTGATGTTCGTACGGATGTGCAAGCTCGGCGATACAGCCATCGGGTACATATTACCGAACAAGTTTCTCAAAAGAAAAATTCCATAACGAAACATAATAGGCTGACTCGGCTGTTTGCAGCAATATCGTATCAACCCTCGAAAGGTATACCCTTCGGAGGTCGTTTTTGATCTGTATTCTATTGGACAATAATTGGATAAAAGTTGCTTCGTATATAAATATACACGAAGAGATAGTAGCTGCAAAAAGTTTTCGATCAACATATAATTTTACGATGATTTTTGTCGATCTCTTTTGTAATTTAAATTACGAGTTAATAAGATTCTTGTTAGAATAAATTAAAAACACAATATTTTTAATATTAGAATGTATTAAGTACTTCAATATTATTCTTACTATATAAATCTATACTATATTCTACTATATAGATCTTTATTTATAAAGATTATTTATCTTAGTAATTGAATAAAATTATTCATTGGCTGGAAACTGGTAGTTACTATACTTACAGTTACTATACAATCAGTTGATAAAACAACAGTTGTAAAAAACAGTTTTATTTTTTTATACTCTTGCAATGTGTAAAGAGAATGCACGAATTAATCTTTGAAAACAAAGGAGTACCGAGTTTTATGTGTGTGTGAGCGTGTATGTGTGTATGTGTGCGATCCAGCCACCGTCAAGGGTCCGTAAAAATGATATCCTGTATTATATTAATGACACTTATCGATATCTTAATTGTCAGGAAACGTTGTACGAAATAGCAATAGAAATAAAACGCTATGATGCCATTGTTTCGACGGGTCGAAATAAATTGAAGCACTTACTACTGCACTGATCGAAATGATATTCTTCAATAATTTAAAGTTTTTATTTTCTTTACTGCAGTTGTATTAAATTATGATATCAAAAAAGAAAAGTTACGAAAACTTTTTTTGTACTATTTAAAATAAATGAGATCTTTTCGCTTATATAGCATTGGTAAAATATACCAATCTCTATTTTAAATTTGTAAATTAATAAATAGTCATAAATTTTATCGTAAGGTTTATATTTGCTGAGAATATAAGGCGCATACAGATTAGATTATATGTTCGTTTTCTAACACAAAATCGAAAAGAGGGAATGTTTCTTGAATCTTTTGCTTATAGGATTTATACATAGCTATTAAGTATATATGGTGGCGTAAAGATAGTATTAATTTATGGCGATATATATAATGCACAAAAGAACACGATTCCTTGCTTTTTGACTTCATAATTCAATATAACTGCAAATAGAGTGATGAAGCGCTGAAATATTATATGTACATATATTCAGGGAATGGAAAGTTA
>NW_017296881.1:3176207-3339490 GCF_001594075.2 Trachymyrmex cornetzi | reverse complement strand
TATATATATATATATATATATATATATGTTGTATGTATGTATGTATGCTTATATAAAATACTGCTACAAGTATATAAACTCAGAAGAGAAGAGTGCAGCTCGAATTCAACACTCGCTTTTTGAGGAAGGATCGACTATGCTATAGTGTTTCACAGGCATCGCTTTTGTCATCATCAAGGGACTCATGTGGTGGCAGGTTGACGTGCCTGCAGGTTCTGTGGAACTGCTATACAAATGGATTAAAAGAATTTTGCGAGATTCCATTCTATAAAACTGATAACCTAACGCACAAAAGATACAGAAATTATTAAAAAGAATAGTTAGAGTTTTATTTTATTCTTTTTATTTTCAACATACTATCCTAGTTTATAAGTAATTAGATAAATGTATGATCTAATTTCTATGGAATGAAAGCGTACTACACTTAATAAACGTCCATTGTCAAGTTTCGTGAAATAAATTTACTATAACATATTTTCATCTTTGTGAAGATTATATAATCTCGTTAGAGATTAAAGTGTTAATAAAAAAATGAAGGAGATTTAAAATTAATTAAATTGACTTAAAATTAAAAATTTAATTTCTTTGGAATCGAAATCCATTTTTACAGGCGTTACTATTGCCAATTTAGATTTCTATACTGCAGTATCATCGTATTGTGTCTTCAGTAAGTCTTTTACGAACGATACTTATTACTTGCGAACGCAACGTTCTCACGGTAATCCGTTTGCGCTTGTCAGAGCAACAGACGTCGCTTTTGTTTCTAGAGAGACATTTAGAGATTATTTCATCTCGTGCAGCAAAGTAGCGTCGAGAACTGAAGAATATTTTTCGAATTATTATATTATTCTGCATTATATCAGCATCCACATCGACGAAGATTTTCAAGATGGAAACCCGATTTTTGTGATTAATTTGAGTTTCAGATTAACGATGGATACACGACACTTTCAATCTCGTTAATATTTGATGCAGAAATAGCAAGAAAGAAAGAAAGAGCGAGAGAGAGAGAGAGAGAGAGAGAGAGAGAGAGAGAGAGGGAGGGAGGGAGGGAAGGAGAGACAGACAACGCGATGAGAAAGCTGCGCGCGATGATAGATGGAATGCGACGTAAATCTTATTTGCCTCTATCTACGTCCATACCATAGCACCTCGCTGCCAATATTGTCCGTTTTCGTATGCAACTTTTAACAGTCGAGATGTGTCGCTGTCATGCAAGTTTTCGTTTCTCCCGTATGCGTTCTCACGTATATCGATGCAACGCTGCACAAATCCGCGGAGAAGCGACGCGTACGGACTTATAAGTGATAAGCGTAACTCGTCGGAGTACCTGAAAATATCGGAATAGTCGAATACGCATTCACATACACGTATACCACCCACACAGTCTAGTCGTTTTCAGCGCCACACGATATTTCGCTACACTAAGGGGAAGCCGTCAAATGTCGTCTTCTTTTCATAAAGCTCAATACGATGCCGGGACGCGTCGCGACCTTTGACGTTAATACTGGATAATAAAGTTTTTTTTTTCTTTTTTTTTTTACTTGCACTCTTCGTTAGAGAGTTCGCGGAAAATCTTGCATTTTTAATTCTTTGTAACTTGAGACTGGTAGCGCTACGACATTTTAGTTAATGAAAAATCGACCGCAACTTGATTAAAGACTCTACTATTTAAATTAAGGTCAGCGTTTCAGAACTTTCTGTGTAGAATATTGATGGGACAAACGCTTTGATGCATAACCGTTTAAGGAATATTGATTGATAGCGCACTATCTTCGTAAAATTGAAATGTTATTGTTATCGCAAATGTTTATCAATAAACTACGGGAATATACCATAAATATACATTTTTATGAAAAATCGATAATGAATTAAGATTACCTTTAATATTCATTTTATCATTTATAAACAGGAAATCATTTCTGCATTTTCGCAAATTTAATTTAGGTAATATTCAATTATTATTTTAATTAATAATTTATCTTTCAATAACTCTCCAAATAAATTTGAAATATATCATAAAAATTGATCATTTAGATTCGAAAGAGAACAAATAAACAGAATTCATCTTTCGAATCTCTTCGATGCGTTTTCCTAAAACTGGTACAACGTTGATTTGTTTTGGTAACAGAAATTGTTTCCTTTCGAATTGCAGTACCACGGCAGTCAAATCCATCTGTTGTACATAAAGAAGTGACTTACAATCAATTATTTATTGCAGAGTAAAATTGCATCGCTTGGTTCGATATCGAAAGAAATAAGAGATTGTGGATTTTGCTTTTTGTTCCTTGAAACTCTGAATCGTTTTTGCAATCTTGAGCTGGTCAAGGGGCCGGCCATATCCGCCGGCAGCCGAGAGCAGCTCGCGAGGGATAACCGACGTTATGCCGGTCACACGGAAAGCGTTAAGAGCTATCATCTCGGGAGACTCGTTTCGTGTGTCGTAAATCACGGCGAAAAGTCTCGTCGACTATTTGACGCGTTTTATAACACCTTAAAAGTGACCATTAATTATCGTCGGCGCACACATGGTTGAATGCGTTTCGCGAAAGCGCGCGTACATATATGGATATGACTGTGTGCGTGTGCGCACGCACGC
Organism: Trachymyrmex cornetzi; assembly: GCF_001594075.2. Taxonomy (NCBI): domain Eukaryota; kingdom Metazoa; phylum Arthropoda; class Insecta; order Hymenoptera; family Formicidae; genus Trachymyrmex; species Trachymyrmex cornetzi. The sequence goes on along the minus strand of NW_017296881.1, from coordinate 3,336,891 downwards.
ACATGTATGCCGCGCGTATGTCGATGTGTGCCTGTTCACATAAATCTCGAGCATACAGCTGTCGCTATGCCGGCCACGTTCGCGGAATAAATTCGCTGAGGGAAAGAATCGCGCGGCGCTAGCCGCGTACTACGTGTTCGAGTTTGAAAGTGACGCCGCCGCGGCCGCCCGCCGGTCGTTCGATCAAGGGCGCCGAGAGAACTCTGGACCTCTCGCAGTCTCTCCCAATCTCCCCCAGCTCATTACGGTATAATATCATTGTCGATGATAATAATAATTGATCTCTAATTGGGTTCGTATTCCGAGCTTGTCTTCTTTTCACCCCCTTCCCGGGGGGTGTTTGCATTATACTTTATAAATTCTGTTCCGCAAGCGTAAATAATTCAATGTGAATTCTCTCTCCCCCGCTTAAACCGATTACCAATATAATAACCGCCGGATGTATAAAAACAGAGGACTTCGCCGCGCTGCTGTGTTAATAACAATCGCCAAATGAAACGCATCAAAGAGAAATTCGCGCGGCGGATCGCAGAACAAATGCACGATTCGTTCCGAAGTGGCGCGCAGAACCGCAGCCGCAAAAGTGTTAATGGTGCGCGGCCCGTGGTATTTCTGCACCCATGAATATGCATCGCTGAATATATATCGAACAATAGTGCATTACGACCGAGGAGGCACTGCAAAGTGAGTCCCGGAGGGTCGTGTGGATAAGAGAAAGAAGAAGTGAGGCCAGGGCTTGGAAATAAATCTTCCGCGGCCCTCAAATTAAGACGACCGGCGCGCGAGAGAGCGAGGGAGGACATTTACTCCTTAATGCGTCGACATGATTCCGCGAATGCTAATGCGTTTTTTCTCTCTCTCTCCCTCTCTCTCTCTTTTTCCATGGGCCAATGTATGATAACGATCCGCGATAATGATCGCCCAGCACAGTGCACGCGCCTTCTTCTACGCCAGTTTTTTCCATCCCGCTTGACGCGCGCGCGGACCGAGCTTATTGCACCGTCACTAATCGATTCATATCAACATTCCGTAGATTTTACGCACCATTTTCCACACGACCGCGCAATTTCCTACGGTATAAGGAGCTCTGAAAGAGAGGGAGAGCTTACCGATATTGCCGTTTATTATATTTAAATAGCCATTTTCTTGCTCGCGCGATAAACTTTACCGTCGAGATGGGCGATTACCGCGACAACGAGCGCGATAATGAACCGTGTCGCGTTCAATCTCTTTCGAAAACTGCAGCTCGATATTTTCTTTTTTTTTACACGCGGGAAAATCTTCCGATATCCCCTGTATGTAATTGAGGAGATATTTTATTCAAGAACTCTCTCGGCAAAAATGAAAACCATAGAAATACCCTGCGAAAATGTACGCGGTCGGGCAAACGTCTGTTTTACACTCGTCGAAAAATTCATGCACCTACTGACATTTGTCACCTGTGCGCGCGCGACGCGATAACGGGCATAACGAGATTCTGGTGCCAGTCGACAAAGCTGGCGTTGATCAAATTATTTCCTATTATCCGTGCCGCGCAGCGCTAGTTACCGTAATATCTAAAACAGCTGGAAACACTGGCGGCGCGCCCGACAACCGCTAAACAGCACGATCAGCAATACTTCCTCGATATTTCGATGTTAAAATGTGTCGCGTGAAATTTTCGGCCGAGCTACGTTCGCAGGGTAACCGGCTTATACCGCTTAATGAAACGCAACGTTTTTTTTTTTTTTTCGCGCTTACGAGGCGACTGCGATGTTTGACGCGTGCGACCCCCGTTGGCCGACCTTAATATGCATCGACCGCTCGGAACTTCGCACAGTATCAATCACGTTTTATTGGCCCCGGCGCACTGTCTATACATTTTTTTACGACACGCCAACATAGGTATATCCGCGATATAAATACGTGCTCCTGTATGACGCGCTCCATTCCCAATTCATCGGCAGTAACAATGGAACGTAAAATCCGCTCGAATGAATCTCCTTTATTCTATCGAGATAGAGGTAATGGTATACCGCAGAGTTTATACCATAGTTCTTTAATTTAATCCGATCGAATACTTCGGCAGCCGATAAAAAAAAAAATTACCGAGCATTCGTTATATGCTTTTTGCGCGAGGAGTCTGGTCTAAAGTCTAACTCGATAACGCAAGAGTTTGTACAACATCTGAATGATATATGAGGAATTTCTGCTAACTAGCTCTTAGAGTTTTCACTTAGCGTTCTCTCTCAAAATAAGGAGAGCGAATTTAAATGGACGTACGAAATAAAGTATGTTTTTCTATATGTTTTTTATGTCATCGGTTAAAATTCTCTTTAAACATTCTTCGTCAGAAATCGTTTTTTTCGCGTAGATAACAAGATTCCTCTTTCAGGAAAGAGTCGTCGTCGTCGTCGTCTGTGCGGAATTGGCGGTATTTTCGTGGCGGAAGAACACCGAGGGTGAAAGGGGTTAACGAACGAGTGTGTCAGGATTTCAAGCCCGGAAATTCTTTTGTCCTGCTACCCCGATTATTCATTCGATTCCTTCAACACTATCTCGCCGTAAAACGGCCGTGCGCACGAAACGCTCTAATCATAACGATTGTTTCATGGCGTGTACCAATTTACGCGCTGACTTTCTTCTCCGGCTTGTCGTGGATTTATTGCGGGTTTGCCAACCCCCTGTTATCGATACCATAGATTATCCGCACGCATAGGCACCTCTTTTGTTCTTGGCACTTCTTGATTTTAAGGAAGGATTTCCCTCTACTCTCTGTTTTCAACTTCTTTCAACGAGCGCGCGAAATGATTCAATCAACTTGCTGAATTTAAAGAATAATTATAATAATTACAAGAAATCGGAACTACTAATATCGATTTAAATAATAATTATAATAATTATAATAATTACTAGAAATTAGAATTACTAATTATACAAATCGTATCTGCGAACTAAAACACGAAAAATGGATTAAAAGATCGAATATAGATGACAAACGGAACAGAATATATTCCAAGACATTCAAAATTGATTCCTAATTTTCGAGAATAATCCAATTTTGTGGAGTGAATTTCCATTCAGTCAGTTTTAATTCGTTTATTTTTCGTCTGTTGTACATTATTCACATACATCGCTTTTTTCCCGTCATTCGAAATGAATGCAATTATTGTGCACGATGTGCGTTATTCGATTTCCAATTCATCGGATTGTTCGCCTTTTATAATTCAACATTTGTTGTATATTTTATAAATGTTTTATAAAAAATAGAAAGGCAAAGTGCCTAGTTGATTACTTTCTGACACGAATTGTTCATCGCGTTTAGTTAAAAATTAAAATATTTCCTTCATTATCTTCTACTTACCGAAATAAATATGCGATTATTATAATTATGATAATATATATTACAAAAAGTATTTCTATCGAAATACCATTTGCACAGTTGGCAATTTTACATTTCTTACTCCTCGTAAATATTTTTTTATTTCTTATTTACTTTAAATGTAACTCATAACTTTTATTTATAATTTTTCGATACTTCAAACTCAAGTTTTTATCAAAGCTTAACATTTTCAGATGTGCACCTCTCGTAAAAATGTATCTAGACGTTTAAAATATTTCTTACTCAGCTGTCTGAATGAAAACTGTGAAATTTAGTAATTTCCCCGGAGAGATTCTTGTGTATCGAGAATTTCCGCGAAAGTGCTAAAGACACGCGAAGAGTTTTGTGAAAGAAATGACGCGTAAATCGGGGGATTCTTGCGAGATCGTAAGGACGGTTGCGCCACCTTCTCAGGAATGCGGCGCAATTTAACTTAATTAAAGCACCACCGGAGGATCCGGAACGAACACGCGTACATACATTCGTTCGTTCTCTCAGCTTGACGCCGATCGATATCGAGGAATTTTCTGCGGTGCTGCTACTCGGTTTCGCACGCGGCGAGGATGCACGACATGCAGCGAGAGTGGCGCAGTTTCTTGTCACGCGCGCGTTTCGTGCTTTCGCGTACCACATTTCCGGTCCCCCCCCGTCGAACGTATTTCCCGACACGGCCGCTTAGAGACCGCATTTACCTGCAAAACGTTTCAGGAGCGCATCTCACATCGCGCCGCATCGCATCTCACCGCAGTGGACCTATATACGCGGTAATTGCGCCCAGGATATTTCGTACCGTCGCTCAGGGCTAACTAAAACTTCTCAACGACTTCCGTTCGGCAAGCTCGCCGCCGTGCCGGTACAGGTAGCGGCTGGATTTTTCCAAAAGGTTTACAAAAACACTCCGTTTTCCTTCACTTACTCTTTCCAGGGGGTATAATTGCATTTAATTCAGCGTGCGTCAAAAGATTTTATGAAGGAAGCTGAATATCGTCTTTCTTGTTAATATCGTTCAGGCAATGCTGACTCTAGTACGTTCTATCGTCTCATAAAAATATTTGATTTTTACTTTGCCTCCTATAACAACAGGTACAAAAAAAACTGCTGTAATTGAGGGTAAGTTATAAAACGTAAAACACACGAAGTGACATGATGGAAATCAATTTCTTATAAATCTTTCAATTCTATTGAATGTTTTATATGTGAACTCATTTAGACCCCATTAAGAGCTTAACAAGATTTATGAATCTGATTAAAATTAATGATCCGTGAACTAGATGTAGCGTCGTTGATGTGCAGTACAAGTTATTGTACTTTTTAATCGCAAACGGAAAAAAAGGATAAAAACGTAATTTTTATCCTACTTAAGGTGACAAAAATTTATTACTATGGATATTTTTTAAACATTTCTTTTAGTCATAAATTTCTAATTGTGAATCTGATTGTGGAAATGCAGGACAGTACACTGTTTTTTTGAGTTTTTTAAAGTAACGCTGAAAAGATTTACAAACAAGTTTCTAAAAAAAGTATTAGAAAACCTTTCAATATTGATGCATCTTAATTTATACTTTAATTATAATATATATATAATTTTGAATATATATCCAAAGTAAAAAATATCCAAGAAAAATGTATAACGTATATGATGGTACATCATCTTTGCAATTTCTAAGATTTGCATAAAGTAAATATAAAACTCATTATTTGTAAAACAATATAAAAAGGATGAACAAACAGTTAAAGTGATAAAATTAAGTAATAGTAAATAATTTATTCTCTAATTATTTAGTTTTCAATTAAGTATAATAAAATCAAGTAATAGTAAATAATTTATTTTCTAGTATATACAACATTTCTAGTAATATATATCAATATTAGATTGTTTTATAATGGATGTTTCTTTTTGAGAGGATTATTTGGAAGTCTTTCCAGCGTTACTTCGGTAAACTCAAAGAAACAGTGTATTTTGTCTATCCACAACCGTAGATCCGGTAACGCTAAACGCGTTATGTACACACACTCGTGATTGGCGACACGCCAACGTAACGAGCACGTATTCCATGTAAAAAAAAAACGTGCTTGCTCTTGATGTAAGAATTCGGCGGAAGAATGTATAAACAGCGAGGGCGGGTGAACGAGATCGCTGATTAAAAGGGGTTGCGAGCCGGCACAACGTAGGGTTGGCCCCGGAAGATAGTGGCCCGGGCGAACGTTATTACGACTCGGTACGATTTCTTGTAAGGGCGGAAAATGAGCGAGAACTTTAGCCTATTAAGCGCAGAGAGTACAACTCGCCGCCAGTAAAGACTACACGCGATCGTTCATTTGCATTTTCTTTCCACTGTCAAGCGGCATCAATTTATTCTGTTCGCCTCGATTTTGACTGCGCCGTTGATACAAAATATTTCGGAATATCAATTTAAGCTTCAGTGACAGATCCATATTGACCGATTTAGAGTCAATATCTGTTTAATGAAGATTGAGACGAAATTGGAATTTTTCCATATAAAAATTCTGTTGAAAATAAATTCATTCAGTTGCATAAAGAAGAAGTTCCATTATTTATATATGCTTTATAAATTTTAGACTGTCGTATTTATTCCAATTCTTTATTTAATAATAAGAGGATATTGAAGAGAGTTTTTATTATTGAAGAATTCACTGGGTAAAATAAAGACTTTCCAATGAAGGACCTGCTGAAAATTCGTAAAATTTATAAAAAATACATTTTTCAATACAGAAATTGATAGATCTACATTTTTTATAAGGATTTTATCAAAATAAAACCTTTCTAAAATATATTAATGAAGTATAACAAAATATTGAATATTCACTTTTAAAAAAACATTAATCTAAAATTGTTTCATACTAAGTTTTTCAATTATGGCTTTTATGTGGACTTTGAAACGTTCAATTATTCAAAGAAATTTGTTTAAACTTTAACCATTCGTTTCAGAACCTGCTAAGAACGACAGAAGAACGATGTAATAAGGAAAAATAATTTCATTGCACTCCCGCGGGTCGAATAATAATGAATAGCGAGCGATCAAAGAAAAACGCGCGAGGGAATCAGACAACCTGGCACAAAAGATACGAGTTAGGTGAGAAAGAGCGAGATGGGACCGATACTCTCGCGAGTATCCATTACGAGTCGAGGGCTCCTCGGTTCGCGAGGGGGTGGTAGGAAAATAAACGAGAGTTCCAGCTCGTTAGCCGTCGAACGGCTCCGTGCTAATAAATGCAACACGCGATGTTCTATTTGCATCTACCTCCGCAACGACGCGGTCGAATCGGACCTTCGCGTGCACTTTGAGAAAAGTTTTCACCCGACGAGCGGGCTGCTGAAGCTGCGAATTAGCCGCGATTGGACCCCGGTCGCGCGTTAAGCGCGACCGAGATGCGCGACGTGACGTGCGCATGCATGTTAAACAACCGTATCTCTCACGAGCTGTGTTATCGAAAAACATAAAGCTCGGCCGCACACGCGCGCGCTCGACGAGCGAGCGAGCGAGCGAGCGAGCGAGTGAACGAGCACTCCCTCTCGACAAATTGAAGAATTCAAAGCCGAATTAAATGGGGTGGAACTATACATTTTCAAAGAGGCGCGCCACGGTGCACGCGAATTAAATATGCGAGCAAATATTTTGCAAAAGTCATAGAATAAAGAGACGCAGACGTCTCTCTTTCTCTCTGCAATTGAAAAAGATATGAATATGTATGCGTTTAAAAGGGGCGTCCCCAGCACTCTCAAACGGCGACGTATTACGTATCTGAAAAATGCAGTCCGAAAGGCTAGTTAAACTAAAAACTCGCGTTTTAAAGCCTGCGCGGAGTTCTCGAGATGGGAGAATATATGGTATACGGGAAGCAAGAGAGAAACGAAGAGAAAACGATACATCGTCCACGATATATGCAACGTACGCTGATTTAATTTCGGCGCATCACGCACGAGTGGCAGCTGACGTTCGCTGTCACTTGGTCGGAAACTGCTATCGTTTCGAGCTTATCGAGCAGTATGCTCGTACAAATAAGGCCGTTCGTGTGCTATCTCCCTCTTTCTCTCTTCTTCTCTCTCTCCCTCCCTCCCTCTGCTGCACAGCCAATTTAATAATAAATAATGTGGTTGCAGCTAAATTCAACTAAAGTGACACAATAAATTTTTTAAAATTTAGAAACAGTCTAGATATGTGTTTATTTAGATATTTTGTCGTTTACTTTAAACTATTTTTTTTAATTCTTATTTTTGTCCAGTTTTTTTAACATTTGAAATGAAGAGTTATATTTTATCTCACTGTTGTGAGATGAAATAAAATTGGCTAGTTTATACATAATTTAATTGTCGTCGCGCTTGCTATAATAAACCACGAAATAAATTATCACTAGTCGTGACAATTAGAATCATTGTTTTAAGTAATATTTTTTATGAACAAATGAATATTTCTAAGTTTGCAAGAATTCTTTCCATCAGATCGATATAGTATATCGACAACGCTACTCTATTTCTAACTAAAAACCCAAGTTTTTGCCCTTGCGGCGTTAACGGTGTTTTTTCTATTAAAAATTTGTGGTGAATAAAGTTAAGAGTTTGAAACTAGTTAAAGAGCAATTGCGAAACACCTTTCTAAATAAGAAAATAAACTATTCGAGCTAATTCTAATTAATTAGAAAAGCTGTTTTGATTAATAAAAATAATTAGAAGCTGACATAATATATTCTTTTCGAGTTAACAAATACGGTGAAAGATTGCGTACTATTTTATAATAGAAGAAAAGGCATCGCGTATATATTTTACTACGAACCTCGTGATTTTGTAGAAGCTGTCCCAGCGTTCTTGAGCACGTACAGGCGTTCTTCCAAGGTATATCCAATTTCGCAGGGCGAATTTACGCACCGTCCTTTGCGAATTCCCTACTCTTTTTACCACAACGAATCTCTCTCGCCGAGAGTCTGTCCGCTGCTACCTTTTAAACACTATCCCCAAAGGTCAATTACCGATAAACTCGGGGCGGGAAGCACATAAGCTCGCGGTATATAAAGAAGGACGATGCGGGATGGAGAAGGAAGAGGGTTAAAGTACCGCTCGTAAACGCGCGATGAGAAAGATACAGCCCATGCGGTATTCTCGACGTAAAGCCGAGAGCGCGTACGTGGCTGCGGGTTTAAGAAGTTGTCACGTGAGCACCCCGGATAGGCGAAGCCCCGGGGCGCCCCGGGGTGCCCCGTAACGCCGAACAACCGCCGAGAGCTCGGAGAGAGGTCCGTTGATTTCCCCGAGATTTATAGTGCCGAGGCAGTTTCGGGCGCGTATCTGACATCGCGCCGTCGCTTCTCTCGTGACGCGTCGCGCTTAAAGAGAGCCACGACTCTCGCAAACACGCGAGCTTGTCGTAAACGTCGCGTTGTGTGGAAATTTTTGACACGCTCAGTCACGCCGAGTACACAGCGTGTAACGGCGCACAGTTTGCATATCGAGCTTAATGCAAACAGATAAAATGTAATATCGCATACAATGACATCGATGTAGCGGGGATTGTTTGTCGAAGATTAATGACTGATAAGAGATTAACGTTTCATCAGTAAATGGTCAATCTTCCCGATTAGCATGGCTGAAAATATCTCTATCAGGCTGTGTTACACAAATGCATCTACAATTGACTAAATAAATCCATAATGCGGTATAAAGTCTTTCGTGTGAATTCTCTAAATCCAAATCAGTGGGTAATCACTGATTACCCAGCGGTATACTTGGCACTGGATAATCAGTGAAATTCAACTAAAAAAGAATGGAAGTTTGAGCATTATCCAGATAGCGCACAGAGAGTTGAAAAAGAATCCAAAAAGAATTCAGTCGTGTGTCATCAATTCTGAGTTTATTTTCAGATGCAAAAAGAATTCTTTTCAGAACTTTTCAGAAAAAGAATTCTTTTCGCATCTGAAAATGAATTCAGAATTGATGACATACGACTGAATTCTTTTTCAACTCTCTGTGCTATCTGGATGTATAAAATATCAATACTTGCACGTCAGTTCCAATACCATATACATTGAATTAAGTTATGCACTAAAAGAAAGTTACCCAACTAGAAATTGGTCCGATGTATCATAAGGATATGACCGGGTAATCTTAAGACTATCCTGAATAGATTCTTATCATTATAATCAGGTAATCATAGTACAACAGCAAGTAAAGTTAAACGAAATAATTTAATCGGATTTTTATACATGCCTATCGGAAAATATTAATTACAAACGCAGATATTCATAGGGTTACGTAAACAGGTACTGTTCGGGACATGTAGTATATTGAGTCCATTTCTGTTTGGAACAGGACTACATGTCCTGATCAGTATTTGCTTACATAACCCTACGAATGTCTGCGTTTGTAATTAATATTTTTCGATAAGACATGCATGAGTCCTTATCAAGACCCGAGTAAATTATTTCATTTAACTTTACTTACTGCTGTGCTACAGTTAACCCGTGTAATAATAATGTCTTAATCAGGATAGACCTTACAAGGCATGCCTTTAGATTATCCGGTTAGAAACTTACTATGTGTACCGAGCCCATTTCTAGAACAAAACTTATCAGGACCCTATTTTAATTTCTAATCATGTAACTTTTTAGTGTATAAATTAATTTTATTATTAATTACCTCTAAATTAGGGTTATTCCACGTTTCGTTAATTTTTTTAGTTATATTTCACTGTAAATTCATTGATTACCAGTGGCATACTTGGGACCGACGTCAGTGATTGTCCACTGGTTCAGATTTAGAGAGAGGCTTCGTATTTTCGAATTTTCGTTTTTTTTTTTTATAAAATTTCTTTTACCTCGAATAAAATATTTGTTCCATATCCTTAATGCCAGTGAAAATATTATACACCCCGGGACAGAGGGTGATACACTCCTCGTCGCATCGCGCGGGCTCGCACGACGGGGACGTTGTAAGCGGACGGCCGTGATAAGCGCCGTAATTTATAACCGGTCGCGGATATTTCCGTGGGTGGCTCTTAAACGGCGACCAACGAGCGCAATCTGCGCGCGAATACGCGTGTGTTAACGGTGACGCGATGAAAAACGTATTACGCCGTGCGATAACGTGCCGCGAGCCGCGTTCTGTAATGACATTTCCGGGACAATTTTGATTTGCATTAACGAGGCGAATGGGCGCGATTTACGTCGCAATCGTGTACCCAGTCCGATTAACGCGCAACGTGAATCGCGCCTCGGGCGAAATCGAGCGAGGTAACATCGTGGAGGAGGCGGAAAAACGATATCGGTTAATGCACAAATTCATCACTGCGAGGACAAGAATGTTGCGTCGAAGGGTAATTTCCCTTTTGCGACAAAACAATATGTAATAATACGTACAAACGCAATACAAATGTAATAAAACACGCATTATATAGAAATAATAATTATATGTTAACAATAAATCAATTTTCGATTTTAAAGTAATTTGCGCGCGCTATATATTGTATACGTTGCATGATTACGCGTGTGTCATTTTGTGTACCCGTTTAAAAAGGGATCGTGTGCCCCGGCTGATACAAATCGGTGCAATTTAGCCTCTTTCAATTCAGAGGTTGTTACCAACAATAAGTTCACCGTAATTTGGTTCCGAGCACACGGACGGCTAACAAATTTCGTAAGAAACTCTTTCGAGACGGCAAATATTGAGATATGCCTTTCCGCATGCAATGCTCTTCGGTAAGACAGTAAATATTGAGACGTGCCATTTCGTATGCAACGCGATGATGCAATTTGGTATCCTGATTACAAGTTCGCTTGTCGTTGGAAGTTGGATTCTTGTTATTTGGTAAATATTTATAAATAATGTTCGAGAAAATCTACATCGGAGCGTTACAGCGCTGGCGCAGGATGATATTAGGTTTGACTTGAAAGCTAACACAGAGAAAACGTAGAAAAGACGTGCCTCTCTCTCTCTCTTATGTTTACTGTATCTGGAAGCAATGATCACGTATAGAGCAAGCTAAAAGCAAACAATTGTGGAAGGTGTTGCTAAAAGGAAACAGGCGTATTGGCGTAGTGTGAATGCTCGGACAAAATAAAACAAAATCCAAAAGCGGCTGTGCGCGATTTATTTTGAAACATGATAAAATTGGATCTTGAATTCTACAGAAGGGAACCAATCAACAATCGAAAAATTGCTGGTTGGCTTCCTTCTGTAGAATATAATCCGATTGAGGCACAGCTTCGAAAAACCAATCAATACACTTATTGTATTCGCGTATATCTCCTTTCGAACAGACATTCTATCCTAATATTTCTTTGTACACAATAATGGGTAGCGTTAGCACGAATTTCGCGTCGGCTTTACCTTCCCTCGTGATAAATGACGCTATAAATTAACGGAAAGCTTTAATCGATAATTTACTAAAAGTTTCATTTGCTTTTACCGTAAACGATCCTAATTCTTGACGGATGTCCATGAATCGTCTTTACGTAGCGATTGTAGGATTAAATAAATTGTGTCTCTGAAAAAATGTACGGTAAAAAGGAAACGTCTTCTCATTTTACGCCACTATCTATAGATACAATTTCAAGCTGGGATCTAGGAGGGCCTAATCGAAAATGCGCCACTGGCCTCGGCAGATATCGCGAAGGAATGGCAACTACGTGCTTCCACTTTATCACGATCCCCTGCTGATTCCCTACTGATTGCCGATGGTTGCGATAGAAAGATTACATATATGGCAAAGTGGAGAAACGTTCGATAAAGGCGATTCGATCGAGAAAACGGATTTCCGTAACGCCTGCACGATAGACAGTTCGTTAGTCACCGACCTAAGAGCGCCGATAATTACTCCACCATCCGTGTATCACGAGGTCACTCGGATGACGCGGTATCGAGGTCAACTGAGCGTTTTCCAACACAGAGGATCCTCGGGATCCGAAGGACGGAATACATCGCTGTAATATAGACGAGACACGTCGAGTAATGGCGCGGTAGGGGGTTTATGGTCAGACAACATCCTCAGCCACCCTATTCGATGATGCCAGTGATGTTATCTACCTGACAACGCGCTACTATAACCAGATATAATCTGAGTTTATCGAAGCGCGAGGTCTGCGATTTAGTGTGCCTATGTTGCCAGAGTAAGAAAATACAGGACAAACAGTGCGAGTAGTATAGTTCCTCTGGAAAGTGTTGTAATATATATATATATATACTCTCTCTCTATGTTTGGATTTCGTTGAAAACAATTTACACAAGAATTTACACAGGAAGTACTTTTTCTGTAAACTTTGAGATTTATTTTCGCAACTTCTTGATCATGTGTACAGAGATATGTGCAATTTTTTGAAATTGTCGAGAGCGGCCGTGCTGTTCTTAAGTATGAATAATGCATTACAGAAATTATCGAATCTTGAGGGAAGTCTTTGTGAGTGAATTAAATTATCCGTAGCTCACCGTCGTACGTATTGTCATGGCATGAGATCTTTGAGAAATATTGGAAAAATACACACGTATGTGAAATATATATATTAAACACATATGAATCCAAATATGTTGACACATATTTGGAAATTATAAATAAAATCTGATCCTAAAATCTAAAACGGATAATAGATTGTCTAAAGTAGATATTCGGACTTGAGTCAAGTTATACAAGTTTACCCTGCATTTCTCGAACGAAACTTCCTTTGTCGAGTTATCGAATGGAATAAATCTTTCTCGTAAAGTCTCTCGACTCATAATAATAAAAATTAAAACCCTAACCGTTTTTACGGATCATAATATATGCATTGACGAGCTATTTATCCAAAACACGCGCTCGGGCGCGACATAATAGCATTTATGCACTCGTTATTTCCACTCGTGGAAGTAGCTATCGCGTTAACACATTACGCGGAATTCTTATGGCGGCTCGACATAGCCATTTGTGCGATGTGACATGCGATTACAAGTAATTACACCTCGCGCGTGTCATGAATATTTACGAGCGCAGTTTTTAAAGTTTCGTGTTTAGTTTAGTGTGCCGCGCCAGCTATAATACATATCGAGAAAAATGATTTCTCGTTTACGAGCTTGATGTTGAATGAGTTTTCAAATATGGTGCACGTGATACAAAAAGTATATTACAGCCAAAATGATGTCTCAATTAATAAAAATTGTTTATATCCGTTTGCACCAACGTAGATTAACTTTAATTTTTGATTAGCTTATTCTTTATCTTTTTCTACTTTTTGGAACTAGAAAAAGATGGAGAACAAATTGAATCGAGATTAAAGTTCATTTACGTTGGTGAAAACAAGCATTAAAAATAGATGCGTATTATTCTCAATCATATTTAAAAATAACGAATGTTTTACATCGACTTTACATCTCATTTCTTTTTACTCTGCTGAAAATACTCATAAAATTGACTCTACTTCTATCGAGACGATCGTCTTCCATTGAGATGACACATGTCCTCGATTCTTAAATTAAGAAATAGTATTATTTATTCGAGAAAGCAAAATGATTAATGCATGCATGAAATTGTAACAGCTATTTTAGTTGTGAAATAAATGATGAAGTCTTATTAAATTAATCTCTGCTGATTTTAATTTGAAGCTTTTTCGGTAAAACTTTTAGAGTCGAAAAACGTTGAGACAGTATCACAGACCACTTATATTTTAATCTATTCTAATTAGAGACGGGAAATAGACCATGTCATAGACATCTGGGCGCTTAATTTTATCGTCATTTGCAAGAATTGTCGCGAAGAGACGCGATCCTCCTGAGCGAGTTAATCAATTCCGTCGGGGGGGAACACAATCGATCCCACGGGTAACAACTAGAATCATCAGCGCAATTACTTCTGCGCAATTACGTTCCTCCTAATGCCCGCGATATCGTATCGACGTTTTGACACTCCGTGTCCCTGCAAATTATTCATGCCACGACGCAGTGGTTAGTGTCGCAGATATGGCAGACGGGACCACCGCACCGCGCACATCGACACGTTGCGCCGCACCGACCATTATTTTGCATTAAGTCGTTAGCGCCCGGGCGCACCACTGCCGCACACGCGCGCGCACGCGGTCCGAAACAAGAAAATCGCGTGTCCCATCGTAAACTTCCGCCCACGGGTGTACAAAGAGCCGTCCATGATAGACCGATTGCCCGTAATGGTTCGCTTCGTCCTCGTAATTCTGCTTGTCGTTCCTGTCGTGCGCTAGTCGCAAATTGAAATTCACGGTGGCCGCCGGGCCAAATGTGCCCGCCCTCCACTCATCCGCTTTTCAGCGCTCCCAGGCCCGCAGCAATACGTTAAGCAAGGTAAGCGTGAATGGGCGCAGCCAAAATATCTACAGCGATTCTATTAAATAACGAGATGGAATACTCAGTATGTAAAATCTGGCGTTAAAAATATTACGAAAAATTTCACGATTGCGAATTTGTAAATAAAAACATTTTTATTCCGCCGCGCGGAATAAAGTCTCTGATGAAATATATATGAAAATAATAACGTTACGGCGAAAGGGATGAGAGAGTATTAATGCAATTTGTGAGAAGGAGCTGCACGTGCACGGAAAGAGACGAAAATATTAATGCAATTTACGAAAAGGAGCTGCACGTGCACGGAATAATGGTTTTACTAAAGAGTATCTAAAATCTTTTAACTACAAGTTTAAAAATAATTTTGTTAGACCATCAAAATAATTAACGTAGAACGTTCAAACTTATTGCTATAGAAACGTTAAAGTTTGCATTTTCAAATCATGCTCGAAATTCGGAAAATTATTTTAATGGTCCGACAAAATGATTTTCACATCTGCGTTTCTATAGCTAAATTTTTAGATAAAACTCGAGTAAAACCGTTCTTTCCGCGTATAATCGTATGAATTAATTCACGTAATCCTGATGTCAGAGATATTACATTGTTGCGAGTAATAGAAACCGTAATGGTCGTAATGAGTGTTCAGCCATATGGGAAATATTCATGCAAGATGCTTGAGTAACGTGTCGCTTTACTGTTCGCGAGGCAATTGTCGTCGAATTAAATCCGAAATTAGCGCTTGTTTATCACTTGCCGCAGTGTCATTTATCTTGAATATTTACGTTTCGCTGGGAACGAACACGACGCGCACTGCATTAATTATACGCAGCGGTTCGTCACATATTTTTCCTACAATAATGAATTTCATACATATCCGAACGTAAACGGAATTTGATTTCGAGTTCGATTCTGTCAATTTTGCGAGAGTCCCGAGCATCGTACGCGGTATATAACAGCTTGATAGTTTGATTTGTAACAAGAGAAGCATGCGGGAGTAGCCTGTTTTTTTGTGCAAAACGTCAAAAGCCAACAAATTTGTTGATATTGGCCCGCAACTCTCTTTGCGACGTCAAATATATAGATCAACAAATCTTTTTCTATTGGTCGAATCTAAAAGTGTACCGCACATGATTGAAATTATTGAGCGCTAGAGTAAATAAAGCTCCGAATGGCATTTCCGCGATTGCGAATTTTCGCGGGACGTGGAATTGATTTTCCCCATCCCTATATATATCTTGGAAATAAAAGTTGGAGAAAAATCCGGATCAGATCCAAATTCGGTGCGTTCACGGATGAGGGGGCGTGCAAAATTATCCGTGGCCGTACTATCCGACATTAATGGCCGTTCTTTTTTTTTTATATGTATATATATATATATATATATATATATATATATAATGATCATCTTTTATGACTCCAAGAATATCCCATTTGTCGGAAATACTCTATCTCGTGGTTTGTCGGAGTTCTTAGCTGCAATCTCGCGAGCGAGCCAAGTGGACTCGTGGCGCGCAATCGCGCAAACAAAGCCGTCCCGCCGTGCCGTTATCACCGATACCGATCGTCGACATTCGGTTTCTGTGGCGCTCAAACGCGGTCTGTAATTACAGGTGCGATTCCGGAAAGATGATACGCGACTACCTGATACTGCTCTCATGGCTCTGCGCGGTGCAAGGGAAGATAGGTAAGTACTGCATGTTCCGCAACTCCGTATTGGCGAATTCCGCCGGAATAAACGTATAGTACTTCGTTTACCGTAAAACACGCACGTTATACTTCCTTATGTACTGGTAAATGCAATTTTTAATCTTGTATGAAAAGAAATTATCTACCGGTTATATGGTTCATCCGATTGCCTTCAGGCGCAATCTGACGTTTATGCGCCGCCAGAATATCCACCTCGCGGCGTAGCTTTCTCAAAAGAAAAACTCCACGGTATACGTAATAGGCAGGAAGTAACGGCAGATTCAGAGCGATAGTGCTTCAAGTAGAATCTCAATATGAGAGTGTACTTTAAATACTTTAAATCCGTAGTCGCATACTCGATTTTTGTTAATGCAACTGTACGTACACCATGTAGTTGAATCTCTCTATTCTATTTTATTTTGCATAAAAGATATAGAAATAAGGCAGTCAGAAAGTAAATGATTTATGAAATATTTTATATTTTGACTCTGACATATTTTGATGTGAAATATTAAGTATCTTGTAAAATATTTTCAATTATCTTATTTTAATATTTTTATACACAGATTAAATGTTTCTAAGAAAAGCTATTACACGTTATATGATTGCAATAACGAAAAAACTTCTTCTGAAAGAATATATATATAAAAAGACAGCACTTATTGAACTATTTAAATTTCTTTTATTCTTTTATTCCGTAATTTTTTCCATCTTCAAAAGAACAGGAGATATTAAGTTACTTTGATCCATCCTGTATAATCTCTCTTTTACGCATAATAATAAGATTTCAAATATTTTTATATTGATAATTTTTGTAAAAATAGTTTTTATTATTTTTTATAGACAATTAAAAATTGCGTTTGTTAGTGCATAAAAAAAGAAGCATAAAATTCCATTTAAAATTGAAATTGCAATATTGCACACAGTGACATTTATACGATATAACACTAATAAATACAAGATATATAAAGTTACAACACAAGAAGTAAAGCTTATAATATTTGTGCAATGTTGCGCTGTAACGTTTTTCTTATCTGCATTTTATCTATTGTATTTACTGTTTTTCCCTCTCCAAGATATAATCAGCTAAATTTCGTGAAACTTTGTACCCATGTGGTTTACTGACGAAAAAGCAAAATTTCCATTTGCTAAACGAATTTCGCTATATGCAGCATTTTCTCGTGTAGATACGCAAATATGATCTCTATGTTTATTTGTGACAATGGAAGCGCAGCAATAGTGTGAGATGTATTTTTCCATATCTACAGCAACGAAAATTGGACTCACCGATATGATACTGGTTTTAATCCCTGGGATATTTCGACAAGGTTATACGTACTGGTAGCCAAATTTTACGGGAGGGAAGCAAAAACCTGTTTATTTAAAAGAACATAAAAATGACAAGCTTTTTGAAGGTATAAATTAAGCCTCTTAATAAACAGTAACACATATTCGAAATTTTTCCCTATTTTGCACTGACAAATAGATTATTTTTATTCCGTGCCATTCGTTATTACTTTTTCGAAATATACGATTTGACTGAAGCCAGAAAGTGTTCGACCGTGTTAAGCGCCAAAATACATATCGATTTGATATTGAAATTTTTGTAACTGTTTGTGGCGCTTTTTACGTTCTCGCATCTCATAGTCTCCATTAATTCTGGTCAGAATAAAATTTTCTATTTTGCAGGATATTTCTGGCATATCACCGATATTCATTACGACCCAAAATATGCTGTGCAAGGAAATGCACCTAATACCAGTAAGTTAATACGCGTGGTTTGTAATTTTTACAATTTTGTAAAGCGAACAAGTCAACTGAGAATAACTTTATTGAGATATAGATTAGAAGGTTTTTAGAATTTTTTTTTGATTATGTTACATGATTTTCAAGAGAAATGATTTGCATGTACTTGCTAATTCTCGCTCAATACGGCCAGAGTTGCGCGCCGCGCCGCGCCATACCGGGGGGTTGATCACGTGTAATTGTTAGAGAGCTTTTTCTTTTATCTCTCATCCGGTTTTTCATATCTCATACGATCACTTACGTGAATCTCATCCCATCAAATTTCATCGTTTCGCCTCGGTTAGGTTACGTGACCACGATTTCGCGAAATTCGCGTGAAAATTTTCACTTTTTATTATTTTGCTCTTAGAGAAAATATACGTGATCGACCCTCCCGTTGCGAAATCCGAACCTTGGTGTTCTCACCTAGTATCGGTGTTTGCCAGATGCCTCGAGGTATAAACTTTCCCAAGCGTTTCATAAAAATTTCCCTCAAACTTATTAGTATTTCGTGAAAATTTCCACAAAACTTCATAATTTCTGGAACTTTTTTTATTGGACAGCAGGTTCTTTTTTTTTTTTTTTTTTTTTTAAAGAAGAAATTTGCATGGGTTTTTTTCCAATTATTTTTTCAGCATGCGACGAACTGGCTCGCAGCCGAGCTTTAACGAATACACGCCTTCGAATCGTCATACATTTCATTTTCCAACGATCGCATGAGCGAATTATTATCATTCCTCTAATAGAACGCTAGATTGTTATTTACTGGTCTACACGCGCGCGCGGGTATTTACCGATCATTCTAGAACTTAGCGTGCTCGGCTGGCACACGAGACCCGCACGAAATAGCAGCGGCTTGAATTACCCCACCCTCTCGTTTATTCGACTCACCGTCTTAGGCCTCGTGTCGTACGGACGTTAAGCGAGATACAAATAAGTCGTGAGCGCGAATAAACGTGATCCTGGCCGTTCTCTGTCACGCGGTGTGCATTTTTTATTTCACCAGTTCCCACGATCAACACTGCTTTTTCCTCTTGCAACCCTTCCATTTGTCGCTTCTCGATAGTCTCTCATGCGCGGACTCCATTTACCGTCGTGTTTCAGAGTGCTGGAACATGAGAAACATCGTCGATGGCGGACGTATGAGGCTCGACAGAAAACTGGCGGGCAAGTTTGGCGACTACAGCTGCGACTCGCCCTGGGCTCTGATCGAATCGGCGGCACGGGCGATGAGATCGAAGCATGGCGATATCGAGTTTGTCCTGTGGACGGGGTATGTCGAACTATCGTATAATTGTCGGTTAATGTGGTTCAATACGTATTTCAGTACACGAATCATTGTATATAGTGACATCCAAATGGACTCTCGCATGGACGGTAATCTGTTCTTTTTTTATTCTTTTTCGCGAATATGATATAATTGGTGTCCATTATGATTGAGATACGATATATTGATGTAATAGGGGCTATTTATTAACCAATAATTCGTATTAATATCTTTCTGCTTCAAGTTCCATATTGAAATATTATACAAGGATATTTTATTGTTATTATTATTATTGTTGTTGTTTTTAAGAGCTCTTTTTCAATTGATTATTTTCGGGTAATATTATTATTATGGTTTCCATTGCAAATCATTATCGTTGTTGTCATTATTACTAATTTATGTTACGTATCTGAAATTTATGAAAATATTCAGGGCTTTTATAATAGTCAAACGATATACGACCTGCTATCGTTAATAACGATTGTTGTTGTTAAATGAATCATTAACGTATTGTAATTTATTCATGAGATCTCATTTATCATCAATGAAATTATAAACAAGATCCAGTTTGGGGAACGGCAAGTTGTTAATTCAGTTAATAATGCGATTATTATGTGTTGAATATATTACCGTTAAATAAATTTACTTTACGAACGATTTACTAGTTGGAGGTGCACGACTTCCAATTAATTACCGGAAGCGACGAGTACCGTTGACCAGTACACAAATATTACATACGACCGATGACTTTCTCCACTTATGTAATATCGTCTCTTCATTGCAATTATTATTACAAGAAATACAGATATAAATGAGTACAAGCAGTAAATATTAAAATATTAATATAATATGAAACTTCTATTTTCGAAAAGTTTCAAAATATCATGAATTTCAAATTCGCCACACATTAATGTTAATACATTTCGATATATTGAACTCGCGCGCTTCGATTTCGGACTAAATTCCGTTCGTATTAATCTTGTATACGTAATCACTATATTTAGAGATAACCGTCAATTGCCTGAGTTTTCTGTTTTCAATTAGTAAATGATATAATATTTCGTAGCAAAGATACAATTTGTAAAATTTTTTTTTAAGGAAAACAGTATAAAATTTTTTGTTTTGTTACTAATACTATATTTATAGTATTAATATAATAATATAAATTAAAATAGTAATATAAATCAGGAAAATGAACAAGTATAGATATTATAAATAATTAAATGTGTGTAGTATAAATAAGCGACATATTAAGAACAAGAATATTTCGTACTTGAGTCATGTTTCAGTTAAAATATAAAGAAGTAATTTAACAATAAATACTCAAAAAAATCTTAACCCAACAAAATTCATATCCAATGTTAAAATAATTAGATCCTCAGAAAAATTATAAAAGTCAACAAAAATCATACGAATGATTGAATGAGAAATAATATAAATAATTTAATATGGTCCATTTCTAAAAATATGATTCATTTCTAGAAAAATATTCCGTATAAATATATTATAAACTTTTATATTTATAAATTTCCTCCTAGTTTAATTTCAGAACATGTCATTTATATTTCTGTCACGTTACTTTTCTCCCATTTTCGTCATCCGTCGGTGTTTAATCAGTTACCGTTGATGTAATAATTATCAGCGTCTCGCTTGGGTGACAATTCGCACGTCTGATTTCGTCGTTGAGGTCGTACCGCATTGCGCTTCATCTCGCGTGTCGACGCGACGCGACGGGGCGCGACACGACGTGGGGCGCGACGCGTCGCGACGCGGCACAACGAGACGCGTCCTTATCCGGCGACATTTCCTCTTCCTCGCTGTATTTATCGGCGATAATCACCGGCGCTCGCGTTGTAATCCCCGAGTGCGAGCGTTCTATGTAACTAGGACTAACGAGGCTGTAACTACTTGTTGCAGTGACGCGCTGACGCGCAATGCCGGCATGAACGCCGAGCTGCGTCTGCAATGTTTGCGGAATTTGACCGAACTGTTGCACCGCACGTTTAAAGGACAATTCGTGTTCCCCGCACTCGGCCACGAAGACATAGGCCTGAATTATACGCAGCTCGCTTCCGTCTGGCAAAATTGGCTACCACCGGAAGCGGTGGATACCTTTGTAAAGGGTAAGTTAGCAAATGCTGTTACGCGCTCCTCAAATCGTGAACGATACGATATAAATAATTAAACGGATTGAAGTAGCGATGGAAAATGTTAATTATTGAAATACATAATGGTTCGAATAATAAATTAATTAGAAATATGTTAAGAAGGAATACGAACCATGTTAATTATTGAATTATAATTACGCTTTTATTACATATTAACTCTTAAACGCCACATTATTATGACATATTTAATTACTTGTAACTTTTATAAAAATGAACATCGCTTGTTTATTACAATAATGACATATAATTAAAAAATTGTCATTTTGGAATTACTTACAGAAAAATAACGAAAACAAAAGGACAGAATATACACTTTAAATACTTTTATTATTTTAAAATCAGCTATTACTCTAAACTTACACTTTAAAATTAATTACAAAATTTTACTGATTTACAACATTCAAACTCATTTTCTAGAAACTTTGTTTTTTTTTTTTAAATTGTGTCATTATTGTAGCAAATGAATGATATTGTAAAATTTGTTTCAATCAAAGTGCCAGACATTAGGGAACAACGGTATCAAACAAATCTTTATTAATAAAAAACAAAGTTATAAGCGATAGAAAAAAAGCATTGGAAAAAAAAAACACTGGATATATTCATATCGAAAAAGTATTTAATAGTTAATGACGACGTATATCCTACAATCGGTTAGCCCTTTAGCTAATCTTTGTAATATGTATGCGTATCGATAATATCATACATTTATCATATTGTGCCGTAATGTATTAAAATTCAAAAAGAGGCATCTTACGGTCCCGAGAGATGCATAAATGATCAGCAAACGGGGTTCGCACCGCTCTTTGATTCGAAACGCGCGCAACGGGTCGATGCAACATTTATGGATGCCCTCTCCCTCTGAAAATGTTACGGCACAAAGTAAGCTTATTGGCGGGCATAAATTCACCCCGGCTTTACCGCCACGGCACTATTCAAAATTTGTTGCAGCCGGATACTATACGATCGAGCAGCGCTCGAAAAAATATCGGATCGTCTTCCTTAATACGAATTTGTGGCTGAACCCAGTCGACAGCCGTATGCTGCATCGCTCTGGAAGCAGTACGGTCGATAACACGCAGGATCCCTTCGGCCAATGGTCCTGGTTCCAGTCGGTCCTCGAGAATGCGCGGAAGAAGAAGGAGACGGTAGGTTGTTACTTTACGATATACGATATTATTTGGTCTTCTGAGCTATTATACTGCCGTCGGGCACGCATTACTTTCTTTTCCGTTGTATCGCGCTCTCTTTCGTCGCCAGTATATACGACGATAATAAATAATTCGCGGCATCGCCGTATCGATAAACAATTTTATGGATTTTATGGATTTTTACCGAATAAAGAAGTACTGCGAAAATGATAAAGGCACGGCTGACGGTTTGATATAGAGAGAGAGAGAGCTAGATGGAGGGCGGGGATTTAAAGTCGAGGATGCGAGTGAGAATTCAGGAGATACGGCACTAATTCAACTCGGATCGATTCCTATTTGGACAGTCTGTCAGGATAATGGAATTTTCATCTTTTAATGTAAGTGTCGCGTTATATCGATATTATTTTCAGTAATATCGATTTTCGGCACCATTGAACCCTTCAGCATACGTGGGAACTAAATTAAGCGGAAATATTCTATGAGACTATCTTCGTGTGTAACTCGATTTGAAACGAATATTGGACGCCGGCGATAAAGGACGCGTTGAAATTTTTCGTGTCCGTTGAGCCGTGCGCATATATATTTGCGTACATGCATGTATCCGTCCCGTTCAGAGTGTACGTGAAAAGATAATGTAGGACAAAAGAATTTTTACATGCTATCAGTTTTCTCGGATCGATGAAAACGACAGGTATCTCAGAGCGAATGTCGAGTCGTTCGCTATTATGACACGGGTATGTAAATTAAGCTCTTTATCGATCAGCTTTATAAACCTGTGGACGCGAATTTTAACACGAAACTTGATTGAATAAATGGGCGTTTAATCGTTGAAAATATGCTGTAATTTGGTACCAGATACATGTACTCTAGTCTATAAAATTACACATTTTGAAACGCGCGCGTATTCGTGCACTTCTAGATATTCATGTATCAAGAGTCGTTGTCAAAATTACATTTGACATTTTGGCTTTTGTAAATATCAATACGTACTTGAAAGATAAAATATAATATTAAAAAATATTGTTTAATGGATTAGTTTTTCTGTACAATATTGAATTAATTGTTGAAAATAAAATTTTTAACTTTTAACTATAGCAATTATGAACGAAAAAACATTAACACAGTTTGTATTTCATCCCAAATATCAATGTTGTGAAATCGTACAATTTGTGTTACGTTACTTCTGTGTAAGTACATTTATAGATTCTTATTAAACATCGCAGCGTTTTGTTACTGTTTAACTAATGATTACATGATTAAGGATTTTTGTACTGAAGAGGACCCGAACCGGTGGTCGAAACGTTTACGTTAATTTTATATAATTTTTAAATAAATTGTTTGTTACACACGTTCACCCTGTGTTGGCTCTTATAGGCATCATACATTATTGTTTAATTATTAACTTCAGAGCCTCTTTTATATACTTTTTTATTGTTGTTATTAAATAACTAACATAGTATTGATTAAATTCATTTTATACATAAAATACCATATGATTATTAAACGATGGTTAGTTTAAAAAGAAAGACGGTAAAGTTAAATATATGCTAATGAAATTGAGATATTTGTTACTTGCACAAAGAAACTCTCATCAAACAATCGGTGCAAATAACACGAAAGAGAGGAGTAGTCGTTCTTTGAACGTCCAATAACTTATCGAATAGATTTTTAATCAGCCCCGCCGCGGGCGGCTTGTTTTACACGGAACTTCGTCGACACACACGAATATTCGATACGAACTTTCATCCGATTTAAAAACGGCCTCGTCAAGTCACTCACACGATCGCGCTTATTGGAAAGCACGTTTCACTGAACTTTCCTCTAGGAGATTAATATCAGAAGTCGCGAATCTCGTGCGCGCCAGTGTCGCGTCATTCAATATCTTACTTTTCGCGAAATATCCCGCTGTCCAATAACGTTACACCGCAATTTTTAAAAATAAAGCCGGCACTTTTTTCCCTCGCTCTATATACTTAATCCCGCTGATGCATTTTGATTGATAAATTGGCAGATTGACTTAACGATGTCGCGGATTGACTTAACGGTATGACAACAGTTTTGCACCTACAGTTATAATATCGCTCTACATCAGGTACACACAAACAATTCTCCCGATTACCCGTCAAGCTCGCCAGACATCGTAGAATTATGGCAAAGTGTTTCACCGGGTAAACATGCACGTATAAAACATTCCCCGCGTATCTCGCGTGTCACACGACAAGTTGAGTAATTGAAGGGTACCCCTGTAAAGGTATTACTCAGTTTCACAGTTTATTGTTTCGCGAAAAGCGTGGAAAATCTAGGTTACTGGCGATATTGGAGAAAATTTAAGGTGACGCGGTATTGCCCTCGTCTCACTTTACCGCGCAACGAGATGTGTTTGTCCTCATTCTTTCTTTTATTTCAAAAATAAGATACACGATATAGGTACGTCGAGCAATTGCACACGAGCAATGAAAAAAATCGCGCGGCGTATGAACGTATTTTGCACTGCTTGTCGTATTAAAACGTCAACGCGAGACACAAATGTGATCGCCAAGGAGATAAATTTTAATGAAATAAATTCCCGTGGAGCATACGAAGTGAATAAAATCCCGCTGATCGGGCTTCAATAGGATGTATGATTTATCAGGCGAGCTGTTTTGTAGTCATCATTTTCGTTCCTTCTCGTTTGCGCGTTTATAAATTACCGTGTGAGTAAATACACTCGCTGGCCCGACAGCATGACACATCGCGATTCTCTCGATCACGTTACGGTTATAATTATCAGTCAGCTTATTAACTCTTACCGAAGCACACCGATGAATTTAGCTTAAGGAGACTCTTGAACGAAAATTTGTAATACTAGTAGCTAACCGTATATATATATCCTCGTAGGAAGATGGAGCAAATTGTATAATTTCCATCGAAGATTTGAATGCAAATCGCAAGAGTGGATCCCTCTCTATTCCCGAATACAATTTCTCCGGGATTTCCGTTTTCGACGTATTGCGCTTTCTCTTCCTCTCTCTCTCTCTCTCTCTCGTACGATCCGCGTCATAAAGCGCGATGACAAATCGTAGGTAATGCCCATTACGCCCGGGGATCGTTGCGGGATCCAACGAGATGAGGGAGAGAGAGAGAGAGAGAGAGAGAGGAAGGGGGGAGGACCGATCGCAAAATCCTCTTCGATCAGCGAGGCAATTAATTCGGCGCACTCGCTTCGCGAAGCTACGTCGCGATGGCTCCGGTATCGCGCGAGCGAGCGAGCGAACGGAAATCTTCCGAGCCGGGACCTATCGAATATCGCGGTTCCCGGGGTTATCGGTTATCGATTACGCCGCGGGGCGTGTAGTAGAACGAGTTCGACATACGCGAGGGAGATCCTTCACGCGACCGAGATGGCACGACCGACGATAAATTATGGAGGGACTTGGTATTCCATACATGGGCCCGCAAGAGGAGACCCCGTCCATATACGTAAACCGTTGCACGCCACCGCCATTGATCCCGATCGTATTAACCGAGCGGCGAGCGCAACCAAGAGAGAGAGAGAGAGAGAGACAGCCAGCAGACAGACAGAGAGAGAGAGAGAAAGAGAGAGCTAACCGCGCCATCGCGTTCATACACGTCACTATCGGCGTATTCACCTACGTGCACGTTTCGAAAAGGCAACCCTGTTACCCCGCGATGCATAACGCCACCGACTGGCTCGCGTATGAAGAGTGACATTATTTTTCAGTGTACCTTCGAACTACGTGTGCAATAAAATTCTGCGTAAATTTTTAATTCCGTATGGCCAAAAGTCAGAAATTATTCGTGGAATTTACTATGGCAAACTGAATCCCACTCTATATTTCAAGCTGAACGTGGTTACATATACTCTGGTAGCCTCGTATTATATTTATATAAAAAAAAAAAAAAAAACGTGGTCTCTAATTGTTGTTATTCCCGCGAATTCGCGTATCCACACTTCCCCGAGTGCGCTATTATTTTTACCATGGAACTATGATTTGTTCGTTAATCTCCGGCCAATTGACAAGTTTCGAGAAATTTTCTCTGGGAATTTTTTGTAACCCTTCCACAAGTTTTGAAACAAAACGTAAAGTTAATATTAGACGAACATTCACAATAGAGTAATAACGTATCATATGTGCCGGGTTTCGATAAACCAAGTATGTTCTTTGCCCGATAGCCATGCACGATACTCCACAAGCTCTCGGGAGACTCTTAAAGCCTTCCTATTTCTCCCCATTTCTCCCTTTCCTTCTCTGGCTTTCTCTCCTCCTTTCTTCTCTCGGAAAGCTCTTAATGCGGATCAACGAGCGTGGAAGCAAAATAGCTGTCCTCTTGAAAAGCGATGAAATGACCAGTAGGGTAATAACAATCGGAAAATGTAGCGGGCATGGCTCGTTGGTCGCGACTCTGATAACCAGCAATAATTTTCTCCAATCCTCCCGCGTCGTTCTCTTATCCTCCAGTTTCTCCGTCCTGCTTCTCGGATGCTCGCTCGATCGTCCCGCGCGGACGCGGACGCCCCGACGCACTCCCTCGGGGATTCCCGGAGAAGAATTCTCGGAAAATCTTGTACGTCCTTATGTGCGCCCGGATAAAAAGAGCGCGCGGAGACACGGTTGTTGGAAGAAAGGGAACGCGGTGAGGGGGTAGGGGGGTGCCCCACCCAACCGCCCAGGTTCTGAGATAGAAATCCGATTTTCCGTGGACAGATATAATCCCGCGCCGCTGTCGTTTCGCAAACGGTCCGAGTGGGCTTCTCGATCCCCCGGCATTCCCATAGAGACGGGACGCGATGTCACGGCAAACGGCAAACGGACGGGCATCCTATAATACCGAGGAGAGGGATTGGCGGTACAGCTGGCGGAAGGGAGACGGAGGAAATGGATCGATCGATCGTTCCCGACGTCGGACGGATAATGCGATTACAAATTACGAGTCGTTTAAGAGCGTCAGCGGCAAAACTGACCAATCAGCGATCCATTGTAGCCCGGTCCAATTCGTTCATGCCTCCCTTGAATGGCAGCCGTGATTCCTGCACCTTCGGCAAAAGGCCCTCGGTAGCAATTTAAAATCGACGTCTGTGCGCTTTTCACGCGATATTTTTCAATCTCCGCGGCGTCGACTATTCGGTTGTTTGCGGAGAGCGCGCTTTTTGCATCTCTCCCGTCTCCGTCGCGTCGCGCGGACGAACGTTTTTGCGTTTATTCCGCGAACCGCAACACCCGCGCGACGCGACAATTCGCCACATAATTCCAAACGCGTCACTCCCATTCAACCGCGTTCGTTACCATTTATCTTTCAAAGAAGGCAGCCTTTTCTCCCACGGCGCGATTTGACGAGAAAGAATCCCGGCGAATGAAAAATGTATCTCTCTTCCGTTATTCACTTAATGAGTTTTGTTCTATTTTTATTTACTATTTCGATTGGAATGATCCTGTGGGAATATTACCGGGGCTCGACCCGAATCAGTGAATTGTGTAATTCATTATACAATAGATATATTTTTGTCAATGATCCCTGTTAATACAATCAATATTTTAATTGTTGTTGAGAATAACAGATGCAGTTTCGTTGATCGCCTAAAACTATAATCAGTCACATATTAAATAATTAAGGGAGAGTATATACGTTGATCTCGTAGAAATAATTGATATAAGAGAGATTCCAGTTGAGAAATAAAAATTTTAATAAAGTTAAAAATAAGATGACACAGTTTCAAGGTAATTTTGGTTAATTAAGAAAATAATCGATCCTTATTAGCTTTAATACGTTTTCCGATTGTTCTTCGAAGATATCTCCTCGACGATCAGGGACATATCTGGGCTACTTTTTCAATCAGAGGTCTCGACGCTGAGCACCAACTTCTGCGTCAATTTGCGTTTCGAACCGGTGGGACTAATTTCGCGTACGTGTCCGATTAGATATCAGGTCCTTCGTATCTCCAATCCTCCGTCGTCGCGACAGACACCACGATCGAACAAGCATATATCTCTGTGTATGTGTGTGGGTGCTGTGTGCACTAGCGCTTGCCATCCGCGAGTGACTGGCCGGTTTGCTGATGCTAACGAGACTTCCTGCGTCCCGAGAGACACATTGCGTAGCCACGTACGTGATTCACCCTAGAGCGTCTGTTTAACCGGGACGCAGTCACGCGACATAACTAAGGATATCTCCGTTCAATGAGAACGCTTCCACTCTCTTTCGTATCGGACGGGAGTTGTCGATATTTAGTATCCAAGTATTGACGGCGATTCTCGGCAGTTTTTTTTTTTTCGCAGTCAATAAATTATTCTATCATAAATTTACGATATTATCGTTATTATTAAGTTTCCTACCGATATATTGTGGTAGAAGTTTACTTTAACAAAGTTACATATTTCCGATTTTATCATGCATCCGAGCATGCATGTGTAAGTACGTATCACATATATGCATATAGGTTTCTCCATGATAAAAATAAACTTTGTAAAGTTCGCAACACGATAATAACAAAAGGCAAATATTTTATAATTTTTATAGGTACAAAACTCTAACAATAAGAGTGGCAAATATTTGTTTTTTGTTTTACTCTGTCTATATAAAATATACTTTTCTCAATGTAAATTCCAATGATAATTGTAATTGGACTAATGTCATGACTCATTTCATCGCTACAATCTATGTCATTTATAAATTATTTGGATTGATTTTATTTTTAGAATACTATAAATCTAACAAAACAAGAATATAAATAAACACTCGAAGTTTGCAATGCAAAATAATTAAAAAATCAACGACCAATATAAGGAACAATATAAGGTGTTTTGTTAATACATTTAATATAAATTTAACATATCAATATATAACTATCAATATATAAATTATAATACAAACGTTTCTGCTATACACAGAGCTTTCCTCAGTATAAATAAGTTAACATATTTCTTTCAACTATTTTAAATTAAAGAAAAATCTCATATCAATTATTGATGATAAATACTAATGAACCATGTCAGATCTTCAAAAAATGTCCAAATTAAAAATGCAAAATCAATTACTCGTTTAACGGCGAGAATTACGTTTAGTCCTATAATGTAAGAATTTCTTCATAATTGATTTATCTAGATCAAGATATATATAAAGTCATAACTGTAAGCTTATATATTCTCGATAATTCGTAGAAACCGTTAGAAACGACGTTATACATATATCGTCATTGTTAAAACTAAACGAATATTGTTGTTATATATATTTTTTTATAAAAACTTTTGAGGAAATCGTTGTCGCACCATTATGTAAGTATTAGTTGTATATTTTTTTAGAATTAGAAATTCCTACGAATTTATATATCTTGATCTAGATAAATCAATTGTGAAGAAATTCTTACATTATGGGACTAAACGTAATTCTCGCCGTTAAACGAGTAATTGGTTTTGCATTTTTAATTTGGACATCTTTTGAAGATCTGACATGGTTAATCAGTATTTATCATCAATAATTGACATGGGATTTTTATTGATATGTTAAATTTATATTAAATATACTAACAAAACATATTATATTGTTTGTTATTTGGTCACTGATTTTTGAATCGTTTTGCACTATAAATCTATTTTGCATTCTTCGATTGTATAAGCAAACATCTATATTCAAATCTAAAACGTTTTGTCTATTTTTAAGTTACTAAAAATGTATTAAAAAACGATATTTTTATGCATTACATTTGGATACAACTTCGTTTAAAAAGTGAAATAATGTTCTAAAATAAAAGCTTTAAAAATGTCAGCTACATACTGGAATAGCATTCTATTGCACAAAAACGTACACAATCGATATTTATAATAATCTCTTAAACTTTTAAAATTAACTCTGAAGAGTAAAATTTCATTCTTAAAGATTGAAAATTGAGCCATTCTTTTCCAATACTGGCTCAAATTTTACTCTTAAGGTCAGATTCTATTCCAAAGAATTTAGAGAGTATACAAGTACATAGAATAAAGCATTATTAATGATAATAAATAGGATTAACATCAAATTGGCTATAAAAAAGCCTGATATTCTAAAAGTACTATTTAACGAACTGCCATGTCCTGATACATCTTCACGTCACAATAAAATTTTATATGCGTACGACAGAAAAATTAAATAAAAATTTTTTAAGAAAAATTTATTGCGACATAAAAGTATACATTGCATCAGAAAGTGTCTTTACGTAAAATAACGCTGCTCGTCAAAGATCAATCCAACGTGGGAAACATCGAAGATAGTATCGGAATACATCGAGTTTTCATGAATAGATATTAAGGTAGAACACAGATAACGAAACGTCGAACCTAACTATGCAGATTCCTCGAAATATCGATGTTCGATGATCATTCCTATTCTACTCTGTAACGGTCAGGTGTACATAGTCGGCCACACACCGCCGGGGGTGGACGACCACGAAAGCGGCGCCGCGGCGCTCAACGAGAGGCACAACACCAAGTATCTGCAGGTAGTCCGGCTCTACTCGGACATCATCCGGGGACAGTTCTTTGGCCACTGGCATTCGGATACATTCCGCGTGATATACAGCGACACAGGTATGTTACAGCAAATTGTCAGGACTTATTTACAAACACTAGTTACAAAAGAGTAGTAAATCGAGCCTGTATGTAGCTATTAGCGCTAGTACAACTCTATAGATAATATTTCTCTCGAATATAACAATTTTCTGACACGACACAAATCGAGTGGACTATTTATCTTTATGTCTTGTCTTGTAATCTAGAATGAAACAACTTCGAACAACAAATCTTTGTTTTTATTTTCAAAGTATTTTGTTGAACTGTCCTTTGCCCTTTGGTAATCACAGAAAAAGGAGATCGATCAATTCCTCAGACAAATTATTTATCAGTATTTGCGGTCGCTTTATATCGCACTGGTCTAGATGAACGTATTGGTTTTATCGGTTGTGTGACCTTAATTTTATTAATACTTATAGCACGCGATTAATTATTCGGTGAAACGATACTCGTATTGAACAGGTCTGCCCGTATCCTGGATAATGATGGCTCCCAGCGTAACGCCGAGCACCGTCGGGGGGCCCAACAACCCGGGTTTGCGACTCTACAAGTTCGAAACTAACACCGGACAGGTAGGTGGTATGGCGGGCGCGTATACATTCTCAATATTATCGCGAGGTTTCCGTAACGGGAACGCTCTATTTGCGCGACGTACCAATTTCAAAAGGGACGCAGAAATGTAGAACCTGTCTATGTGTTCGTGTTGCATGCTGCGCAGATTCTGGATTACACGCAGTACTATCTTAATCTGCCCGAAGCGAATTCAATCGGCAAAGCGAACTGGATAGTCGAGTACTCGCTGCTCGACTATTATGAGCTGGACGAGATAACGGCGATCACTCTTCACGATCTGGCGGACCGGTTTACGCAGTCGAATGATTACGCCTTCGTCAGGTATGTATGCGATGAAGTGGATCGGATCGATCCGTTCGCGTAATTTAGCCCTAAAACCATAATGACGTACCCTGCTAATTACTGGCCTCGATTACGCCTTGAGCCGCTGGTCTCGTGTACTTTTCTTCTTTCTTCTTTAGATTAATCGATAGATAAGACACAAAACAAATAGTGAAATCGTTTAAAAATACCATTTATTGTATATTATCAAGATGCCAATCGCGATCTTTTATAAGAATCAACTCGGGATTATGTTTGTGTTGCAATCCATTTATTAAGGGCTTTCTACAATAAGCCATTATCTAAGTTTTAAGTCTTAAGTCGTAAGAAATTGACCAATTATAATCGATTATATAATCGACTATGATTGGCCAATTTCTTAGGACTTAAGATTTAAAGCTAAGGATAAGAGACTTTCAACGATAAGCCACAGTCGAACGTAAGAAGAATATTCTTCTCGCATTCGACCGTGGCTTATTGTTGAAAGCCTCTTAGCCTTACGTAGTGCGTTTCGCATAAATGCCAGTCAAAATGTCTCAATGGGTGTTTCATGCTGACGTGTGGAATGTGGTTAAGCGGCGTCGGTCGTGTGAGATATCGATGCCCATGGTTGAGGATTAATAATTCCCGCGTTTCTCCCTGAGCCAGCAATTATATCTCACAGTAATACCTGACTCTGGCCCGGCGACATTGTGATAACTGTCTACCCCTTTTCGAGACGCGCGCGCCATTACGATGCTAATAACAGTCCTGATACCCGACCGCTCTCTCGCGTTTCTCCTAATGCACAAGCTCGGTCTCGGTCTCTGTATATTATCCTACCTCGCACACTTCACGCCTCGCGGTCGTGCGTACGCGCGCGCGCGTGTGTATGTATGTGTGTGTGTGCGTGTGCGTGAGTGTATTCTATGTCCCACAGGTATTACGCGGCCAACACGGTCTCGCTACCGCGCGAGGTGGAGCAAATCTGGGGCTGTGGCGGTCCTCTCAACGGAGTCTGTGCGCTGCATCATTACTGCACTGTGACGAGGCTAAATCCCGAATCCTACAGGTACACTTGAGCTTTATGCAAACGACTCGCAAAAATGATCGAGTGTTTCGAAAATTTCAAGTAATTATTTGGAAGCTTCTTATTTCAGAAATATATCATTTGGAATCTTCTGATAGACTTGTATTTTCTTTTTAATAATGAAAATTTGTCTCGTAATATATGTTATCTTTCTAGTTTCTCCACTATCTGGGTATAA
Source organism: Trachymyrmex cornetzi (assembly GCF_001594075.2). Lineage (NCBI taxonomy): Eukaryota > Metazoa > Arthropoda > Insecta > Hymenoptera > Formicidae > Trachymyrmex > Trachymyrmex cornetzi. The sequence goes on along the minus strand of NW_017296881.1, from coordinate 3,303,507 downwards.
AAACTTTTATATGATGTTTTTAAAACACTTGATCAATTTCGTGAGTAACTGCAATTGTGCGTTTCGTGAACATGGGGGTTACGATAAAAGTGTACTTCAATCTACCGTTTAAACGTAAGTAAAAGCGATTTCAAACGTGGATCGATCGTGCAATATACGCCGAGAAAATTGTATTATCACGAAAATATATTCGTGATATCGACAAGCTTATTTCACGAGAACGATATTAAATTTCTCTCACAACAAAATTGAGGGTATGATTTTCTTTTTTTACAAAAACATTTTATTTTTAAATAAATTTATCTTGAGGTTTATTTCTTATTTAATATGTATAACGTCTTGATTAATTTTAACAGCTAATTAAATTAAATATTTGGATAATAAGTTATCGTGAATTTTCACAGAAATTTAATTCGATCGCTTTCTGCCATTTCGAAAATGCAGCAGGATACAATAATCCAAATAATGCCTCATGAAACTTGGTATCCATCGAGAGTAGGCTCTCGATGTTCGTCGTTAATTGGTTGTGTATACGTGAAGTGAATACCGATTAGATCAGAGTGCTCTGTAGCGAAACATATCGCGCGTATTCTGCCAGCTAAAGTAATAGCATTATTACAAGAGAAAAGCGAAGAAAGTTTAGAAAATGTTATCAATGAAAGAGCTCTTTGCTTTGAATTAATTGTGCAATATTTTCGTAGTTTAAATGTTTTTTAATTTATTATTAATTATAAACTTAAATAGAGAGCAAAAATCGACGATGACTGACAATTTGTCGAGACAATTTGTTTATTAGAATATTTAAAAAACCCTATTGGTACAAAATGTGTAGGCCAAATTATATGAATAATATTTACTTTCCTCATATATTACATTTACCAACAATCAATGTAAATCATTCTATTGCGAAAAATATTACGTCGGCTAAAGTAATAAAATTATTTAGAGATTTTAAAATACTTATCAACATCAAATTATTAAAATGAGAATCAATGTTATTGTATATCGTCGATTTAATTTGTAATATTACTATTCTGGTTCTGTTAGGATTATTTTATCAGTTTTAAGACTGAAAATTAAGCGGCACGCAATTTGCAGGATTGAATATGTAGTATATAAACTTACACCAAATTATTCAAGCACTAAAGCTCCAATTTGATCATTTAAGGCCTTTATTTCCTATTCATTGTGTATTCACATACGGTCTTAAAAGATACTTTGTTTAATAATCGATGTACTTCATTTTTCAATGTATGTATTTCATTTTTCAATGTATATTAAAAGCCTGACATATTAAAACAGCAGAGGAGGTAAAGGTTCGACGCCGAAAGAGTTGTCTCGACAGTTTGAAATTTCAAAGTAAAACAAGTCAGTAATACACATAACGGGCTAGATAAATGTCGGCGTGAAGACGGATAAATGGAAAGACGGATAGAGAGGGATTACTGCACTTTTCAATATTCGCAAAGCGGCACGAGACGTTTTCGTAAATTAAGCACTGTGAAAGCTCCCGTAGTTTGAAAGCGTCATGTAATCTTGCAAAGTCTTGGAGGAGTCTCAAAGAATTCAAAGATTTCAGAGAATTCTCAGCGAGATGGCTTTAGCGCGGTAATGTTTCGAAGTTGGGAGCAATTTCGTATTAGCCAGTAATGTTGTAACACCTCACGACTGACTGCCGTTGCAAAAATAATACGAACATATACGCCAGACAGATTTTTAAAGAAATTTCGCGGGAATCTTCTTTAACGTACACTCAAAGCGAGGAAAATGTATTATGCATCGGGCAAAACGGTGCTGGAGAAATATATTATTGATGGAATAAGAAATGTCTCCTTTTTTTTTCCTCGGGACGACCTCGAGTTGACAAATCGCGCAAGAAGATAACAGGAATGTAAACGTCGAGTGATTAATGCATACTCCGAGTCGCCAGCTAATTTGTCTTAGAATTTTCGAAGCTAGGTCATAAAACTGCTCAATCCTCGCAAGATTCAGCGGAGAAGCGAAACTTGGATCCTATCGAATATTTAAATATGTTCGTTTGAAAGGACACAAAAGAAATTTATCGAAAAATTGCGACAAAAGGATATAGGAAAAATAACATTGTCCATGTTATTTCTCGTATCCTTTTAACCGTATTCTCGTAACCGTTATTTTAATTTAAAGTAAACTGAAACAAAAGGCAAGCTCGAATGATAGTTAAGAAAAGAATGCGAGGTATTTCACTAATTGTAAAAAATTCCCAACAATCTAACTCTGTGAAATAGTATTTCCCTACTCCACATAATCTCGACAAATTGTCAAAACTGTTTACATTGTTTATCATGGAAGATATCTTGTACATGCATGTATGTTACGGTCACAGGGAGTGCTATTCGTCCTACGCTTATGCCCTGGCGTCCGCGGGACACTCTACCGTGCGCCTCTACTTTGCGTTGCATCTGCTAGTCCTGCTGATTTGCGCCGAGGTTCTGAACGACCGGTAGGATGAGCGAGACCAAAGGACTCCTGATAACGCGGATTGTAACCCGCGTCTCGGCCCTCCACAACGACGGTCTGCGTCTTTTCTCTGGCAGAATCCGATCGAGACGCACCATCGATCGGCTACGGATCGGATCGGTCTAGGAGTGGTCTACGAATTAAGGCGAACGCGTCTAGCGATACGGCATTACGCCGCCCGGTGTGTCATCTACTTTGTCTATGTCTCTGTCGTGTCTCCGTCTTCTCCTTGTCGCGCCACCGAAATTGTTCAGGTGCGCTCTCGTTCCGTCGTGTTTGGTGTTGCGTGTGTTCGCCGGTACACGGTTTTCATGTGAGGCTGTAAAATCCGAATTCCGGATGAAATATTCAACAGATATCCAGAATGCTCGGACGCCGCCGCAATTCAGCTTTGAAATTGAGATATCCGAATAATTCGGGTAATACGATTATTCGAATAATTCCAATAATTTGGACAATTCGGATAAGTCGGATAATTTGAGTAATTTGGATAATTCGTATACCGAAGTAATTCAAATAATATTTGAATTAGAATACGGTAAATAACAATTTGCCACTTTCCCCTTCTCCTCTCTCTCTCTCTCTCTCTCTCTCTCTCTCTCTCTCTTCCCCCTTCTCTCTCTCCCTCTCTTTCAAGTAAATATAAATTCGAAATTTGTACAAGAATCTATTACTAAAATTAATCAAGGGGTTTAGAGCAAAAAAATTCGATTGATATAAATTTTTAATAAATAATTATTTTAATAAATAATATGAAATCAAACGCTTTTCAAGTATCCAGATATACTCTGAATCAGAATCCTCATATTCGTATTTATCCGAAATATCCGAATGATGAGGGGAAGATTGGATTACTTGGCTAACTCGGCAAACTTGCTAATAATTCTTCTTTATAAATCAGTCACCAACAGGATATAAATCACTAGATATAAATCTCAAGAAAGTTATCTTGAGAAAGATTAGTTTCCAATTTCTTGGTAAACTGATTGTTAGTTTAATTATTAAGATTTTTCTTACTTTTTTCTTATTGCTTTTACATTACGACACAGATTTACAAAAAATTATTACTATTGAATATTTTCCTTAACGGTATTAATACCGTAACGTTCTTAAACAATTTTATATAGAGATATGTAATAAAAGTTTGCACAGAAACGAAAAGATGTGAACATGCAGAATTATGAGCAATATGTCATCCGAGATGCAGTCTTCCTTACAATACCTGAACAATTATCCAAATATTTACAGTCTTAAGTTGCAAGTTACTCACGTGGAAGTAACTTGACGCGTTTCTTCGGCGCGGCTGCGGCTGCCGTTGCAATAAAAAGAAAAAAAAAAAGAAAGTAGAAGAAGAAGAAGGAAAAGAAAATAGGAATCGCGTCGAAACCATTCCTTTCGTCTTTGTCCGCAAGTTTCGTGAGCTCTCGAGCGTAAACCACCGATCGACATAGCGTCCCGCCCAGCGCGGCAATCCGAACGTTTCGTGATCGCGAACGGTACGGGAGGCTGCAACAACTGGTCTTACCACCGCTTAAGACGCGAGCCACCCCGCGGGGATTACGTAAAAACGGATCGAAAGGGTCGAGAGAGAGGGAAGTCCCCTTAGCCGCATTCTCGGATAAGTACCGACGCGGCGTCCCCGCGGCGTGCTTATATTCAAATGTAATTAAAGTTTTACACGGGGGACTTTTACGCCGCTTCGTAATCCAATGTCAAAACTCCGGAACACCGCCCTGGAAAACGCTCCGAGCAAAGTCGACGACTCGAGAAGGAGGCTGCGTCGAAGCTCTCATAGCTTAAAGATTATATTCGTACTACCATTTCGCGATTGTCGGAACAATGCAGTATTTCTTAATAAAGGACTCATGGATTTGTAAAGAGCGTTCTTATTTATCCATCACATTCATCACTATTCCAATTTTCCTCGTTACCTCGAGAAATTTCTCAGCTTTCTCATTATATCATAAGTTTATCTTGACAGCGTTTCCACATCGCAACATCTAAAAACGGTATGTTTTTAACTTGCTGTATTTAAATAAAATAAGGCTACCACAATCCTATTAGAAAGCGCGCGGTTTCTGATGTGAAAAGTCATTAAACGCAATAGATATTTTTGAGTTCTTTCCATTTAGTAACATAAACGTCATTTTATTTTTTATGACATTCAGTGAATAACAAAAATAGAATATTCCCCGGCTGAAGATTTCTCGCGATACAAAGTACAGAAAAAAAAAAAAACAAAATAGAACATAAAATTTGTCTGCGCATCAACAAATGTGTTAGGCTAGGATTAGTTCCCATCTCTCCCTTTGAAACCGTGGATATTTCCACATTGCGAATATGATCGCGTTAAAAGATTATTACTGTAGATGGCGAGAGATTTTACGGGTCGATTTGAAAACAGCATTCTCCGTCATTAAAAAAGTCATTAACAATTACGAGGACAGAATCCGCAGAAACGAGCGCGAGCTTTTAAAAAGCAATTACGCTCCCAGATATTATTTCTCATAGATACGACTGAACGCAGACTGCCACCACGACTCTCTCTCGTCCCGGCTCGTTTTCAGACTCCGATGAGCAGTTACCAGAATTCAGAATTTACTCGTATAACGAGATATAGCGGGGGAGAGGTCTCAATTAATTCCGCGGCCGCTACAGTTAGCAGGCTAACCCAACTTCTCTCTAAACGAGCTCCGGGACTAGTGCACGTGGTGACAGCAAATATGAAGATAAGTCGTTCATTAACACGAAGGGAACATTTAGCGGAAAATGTGAGAATTTTGTTGGCGTAATGAGAGCCCGGTTTTCCCAACGACGAGCCGTTCCCTCAGCGTGGAGAGAAAGGGTGTTATATAGGAACAGGTGAAGATATTCTAGCTGGCCGATGCTAATCCCTTCGGCTTCGCCGATTATACCTCCCGCTGTAAGTACACTTGAACTATGTGCGTGCCTCGTTAATTACGTAAGTTAACAAACGTACAGCCTCGGCCCTCGCCAGCGTGTGTTACGCACTTGTACGGATATTATCCGTGTAACCTTGTATATCCTGTATACGTATCGTGCACAGGATATGTACAAGTGGAAAGAGTAAGTCGCTGGATGTATTCTCGGATGTATTGCACGAATTCATCGCTCATCGCTGCGGAGAATCACGCGGTATCGTGAACATCGGAGAATCTCATCGCTCTCTACGTATAACATGTTTGTAATACTTCGTATATGGCGATTTGTGTGTGCGCGCATGGCACGTATATCGTATACGCCCCGCGTCACGTACGTGATACGGTGTGCCCGCTGTGGGTTTTGCATACGCACGCGGCTGTGTACCACGAGAACGCCTCGAAGCTGGCAAACACAGTTATAATGTGTGTTTGTATTGACATAAATCTTTCGCCCACTTTCCGTACACGAGCCGTACACGGGGAAATTACCGAGCGCATCTGGAGCTGCAACGATACCGTCGATATATCGGCGTTATCGATGTTGAAATATACACGGTGTCTAAAAAATACTTTCTTAATTTTACATGGTCTCGTATTGTACGTTATTGAATTTATTTTGACAGCTACTAATGCATAGATAAAAAATGTGTCGTTTTAATTTAATTATTAAAAATTGTAATTTATTTAATTTAATATCTTGAAATAATACGAATTGCTATGAGGAAACTCTATGTATGGAAATATCAAGATTACTTTTATTTTTAATAGAATATTTTTATGTATATATTTATGTAGGTATATAATCTTTAGAAACGAGACAACGTGAAGATATGCCATTAATTCTCTGAATATGTTTTTTTTCGATACCTTTTCAATGAACATGTGGTCTGTCATGTTCGACACTATTTTCCTAAAGTATTTTAAAAAATCTGAAAAAAATTCATAAAATATTTATCTACATTGTAGTTGACGATTTTATTAATTTTTTTGTTCACTGAATGTTTTTTTTTTACTGAATTGTTTATTGAACATTTTTTTCTTTTAAACTTCGAAGAAAACTGAAAGAAAAAGTGAGTCCCTTTGTAATTTTTTTTTTCTATACAGAAGAGAAAAAAATCCTTTCAAAGTTTTTGACTTTGAAAATAAGTGTTAAAGAAATAGTACAGGTATCTGCAAAAAATTTAGTAAACCTGTGGATCCAACACGTTTGTGCGAGATTTTACCTGCTGTTCAGCGATATGCTGGTCTTTTGTAATAACTCTAGCCTCGAGTCCTTTTTATTATCCTTTTTTTTTTAAAGAGGGCAACCAGACAGGCAGGAGGTTTTACAGTTAGGTTTACAATTATAAATGTTACTTTATTTGGAACGCCGTAATTTTTCCATTTTCAAAATTATTTTTTTTTAACAACAAAGTTTTGTATGAAAAAGTTTTAACATAATTCTAAATGTCTGATTATATGAACATTCAAAATAGTTATATCTATTTAAATTATAGAATCCATATTATTTATTAATTTTTTTATCACAAAAGAAAAAAATTATATTTTTTTCGAGTACATTATATTAACTCTGAAATATTATTAGAAATACATCGTAATGTGCACTATACATATATATCGCGATACTATTTTAGATAAATTTCTCCTTAATATAAAATATAATTTCCTAAGATAAACTTTAAATCGTAAAAAATTGACGGCCGATATCAATATCCGCTGCGTCATAAACAATTTGATGTTGACACATGAAAGTTACGTCAATCTGCACATAAATAATTATCATAAATATGCATCCTTAATCGCGACGCATCATACTTTAAATCACGCGAGTCGTCCGCTCTCTCGATTCCATTCGACAGCAAAATCCTTTTATAAGAGAGTTTGACTCTTTACTTAATTCTTCTAATTCGGAGGCTGGGGAGTCCGTGACCCATCCTTGATTCCCGGCCATTTCCATATTTCTTCCGTCCGAGCGCTCCCTTTGGGAGCGCAGAGGGAGTTACGTCGCGCCGCGCCGGTGGAAAAGTATTGTCGTAGTTAAGGCGGCCGCTCGCGGCATACAAATAACGTAGTTTTCATAGCAGCGCACCACGGCGTTCCAGCGTCGCTAACAATGAATGAAATGCCGACGTCGTTATCATCCGCGCTCGGCCGGATAAATAAATACGACGGAGCTACGACGGGGCTACGGTGGGAAGGAGCGAGAGGAAGAAAAAGAGAGGAAGACGGGACGGAAGAGAGATTTTTATTAGAGATACGTTCTACGAGAGAGAGCAAAACGGCCGCGCGCACGTGCACACCGATATCGTCGAGATTATGGCTCAGATTTATCGCGTGCCTATAAATTTCAAAATATATCCGCCCTATGAAAAAACTATAATTTCGCGGTTGGTCCGAAATTGCCGGATTGAATCGCGGAATTCTTTATCACTTGCAGATATACACGTGTGATCGTGATTGATTCATGGATATTCAGGTCGGTGGTGTCGACGAAGCCGCGAGATTAATCGGGCACGGGAGAGTATCCGACGTTAAATATTGGATTAGCGCTCCATTCATTCTCTCGTCCAATCATTAATTATTGAACAAAAGCAAAAGATTTCCGCGGTAATTAATGCCCACAATAGAGGTTTTGCCGTGCTATATTAAAATGGCTACGATGACCAATCGACGTGGGACATAACGAGCAACAGGGGGGGGACTCAGCGTTCAAATGTCACGGTAAACGTTGCACCGAACTCTACGCAACACGTGCAATCTCGTGTGCGTGTTATGCCGGAGCAAAAACGGGTATTTCCAGCCCACTCGTCGAGGGTCTCTCTCTGTGATGTGCGTTGCCTACACGCAACGGTATTTTCAGCTGGTGCGCGGCTGGAGTGTACGAGCAGTCATTCGGCTGGCGAACGTCATTGAACCTTGTCAGCGGAGGCACGAAGCTATCAAAGCTACGCAAAACAGGAACATGGCGACGACGTTGTTCCATGTAACGCCGATTCGCAGCTTTTAAACCTAAATTGTCGTGGCCCAAAGTCGATTTAATCGCGCGGACAAGCACACACGTGTGCTATATTTCTTTTTCGAATAAGATAAATCCGTGTATTCCTCTAACAAAATAAATTTCAAATAAAAGTCCCACTAATGTCTATTTCTACCAATGTAGTTTAATTTTAATCTTGACGAATTTTAATCTTCAACTAATTTTTTAGTCTTCAATCTTTGTCTGCTTCTAATTACAAGATATAGAAAAAGAGATGAAGAGTTGAACTGAGATTAAAAATTAATCTACATTGATAGAAACGATCAAGAATAGAAATAGAAGGGTATAAAATGACATTTGAGATTAATCTGAAGAATATGTAACACTACAGAACTGTTCTTTTTGAAACCTGATTCACCAATTTTCCCATTTCCAATCATTGATTGTCTGAAAATTGCAAATTATAATATCTCCATTGAGAAAGTATAGATCCTAAGATATTTTTAGTACGTTTTATGTATATTCAGCATATCCACAAGAATTTTATATTTTGAAAGTCAATATTTTGAAGTAGCTTTAGTATTCAAATTATCTTATTTATATGTGAATTATGTTAATCCTATGTTTACTTATGTTAACTAAGTTTCGGCATTGGTACTTATGATAATCTTGGCTGTTTATGTTAAATAGGCTTATCTCGACACATTGAGAGACTGTGTCTAAAATAACACTACTATAATAATACTAATCATTCTATTTAAACCGTGTATGACATGATGCACGAGCTGGCTTCAGTTTCAAAATGTTAATAACGTTAAATACTAATAACACGTTGTTCCACGTAATCTCGTTTAGAAACGTGGAACGTTCCACAAATTAAATAAGTTTCCTTCATTTTCCTGAAGGAAGACTGAAAACTGCAAATCTATTCTCGCCTTTGCTTTCGCTCTTTTATCCATGTATTTATGTATGCGATACGCACGCAATCACCTTATCAACGAGATATATAAGCATCGATAGCGACTAGAAAAGTGACTGAACGACGGCAAGAGGAATGGACGGTGGACGAAATTTAATTTAAAACTTGAATTCCGCCGTAAGATTACAAAGCCCGGGGACGGAAGTAAGACCGGTAATTAATTTGCGAGGATTACTTACCGGTAAGTTGGCAAAAGTTCGCGGACCACATCGCGGGATCCCCCGGTCACCATGCACCGGGACGGTGCCTGTCTATACGCAAACTCATTATAATGGAATCTCCAATAATCTCGGGACGTCAATCGACGTCTGGTACTGGCCGGCAACACGATGAGTTATCGTGTTAACGCCCGGTATATACGGGGTATCGACCGTCGCGTTGGTTGTAGGGTATAAAGTAGCATCTAGTACGTATCTCGGTAGTACGAAGCCGTGTATTACATACGTACGTACAGAGCGTCCCCCCCTCACCCCTCACCCCTCACCTCTTTCCCCGCAGCACCCCTTACGTCGCGCCACGCGTACGCACGTCGAGGCTAAATCCCTCGGCCGCCAACGGCCGATCGTTCTTCCTCTTTTGAAGTAGACAGCTTTATGATCGGCTTTTGTTATCCCTGTCACATTTTATGGAAACGCGAAGAATAATATCAGGGTGCGAATATATGGAACGGCTGTAATTGCCATCACACCCGAGCCGGCCAAAGTCGGAAACAGGGATCTCGCATTTACATTTCGATGGATACAGGACGATGGGGTTGTAACTTGAAAAGTATTACTTTTGTGTGTTTCACCGCACTAACTGTCGAGCCCCCTTTGTTAGTGAAACGAAGTTGCATGTCAAATGTTGAATAATAAGCGCTCCTAACGATATTGAATTACCTTTAACTGCATCGAGATACGTTTTATGACTGTAAATATGAAGAGGGAAGATATATATAATATCCATTTTATGAAACTACATCTCGCGATATTAAATTTTTTTCTTAGCTGCTGACAGTTTATCAAAAAATCATTTCTGCCTTCGCGACGATTGCTTTATATAATTATATTATCTTCTTTTTTTTTTATTTCTCTTGATATTATTAAAAATCATTTAATATATCTAGTTGCAAAATTAGCAGATTATAATTGATGGCTTAGTAATTAATTATCATACGGTTTTTCTTAGTGTCTCAAGGTGTTGTACTAACACGAGCACACGTTTTACTCCGTGGTCTGCAAAAAAGCTGCGCACCGGCTTACGGCATATCCGCTATAATGCGTTAATTAACTCGGCTTAAAGCCCGCCTTGTGCCTTTACGTTATCCTATAAAAGCCAATGTGCACAGTTCACTCTTGATGACCGTCCTAGATGAATCATCCAAAGCGAAAGAAGAGACGTGAATTATTTAAGCAGAATATTCACAAAGATAATTCACGTTGACTGATAAAAAAAATGAAGTAAACCTTTGTTTTTGTTCATACCGCGAATATCCAGTATGGCGACACAGTCATAAATCTTTCTGCAAAAATATGTCTCTCTCTCTCTCTCTCTCTCTCTCTCTCTCGTGTTACAATAAATAACGTTATAAATACAAATATAACACGACGGAGAATACATATGTGAGAGAAAATAAGCTCAAGCCGATTGACGTTCTTTCTCGTCGAAGAAACAAATTTGTCAGTCCTTGTCGCACACCTTGTCATACATTACCGAGTTATAAAAAACGATATGTACACGAATATTCGTGCATCGTGCAATTATAATATAATAATGTGGTCAAGTGGTTAAACAGGAATCCCGCATTTCTGTCTCTCGAATTTACAAGCTCGAGGCAAACAGTGGTCTACTTTTTGTGGACGGTTTCGGATAGCCATACTAGAAACCGCTCCGGTTACCAATGATAACCAAAAAGTATTACGTTCAATCGATCCACGTTGCTTCGGATAAGAAACGCGTCGTCCTCGTCCTCGTCCTCGTCCTCGTCCTCGTCGTCGTCGTCGTCGTCATCATCGTCTTGCAACGAGAATCCGAGGCTTTGGCGTTTTCAATATCTCTGATAGGTTCCTCCGTACAAAGTAACTCTACACCACCTCCGTTGCGCCTTTAGTATGGAGATAGATATCGAAAGACGCGAGGTTTTTATGCGGCGCTTGCAATATGGCTTCGGATTCCTGCAAAATTTTCACCACAATACCTTCCTTCTGCAAGACAACAGAATACGCGCGCGCGGATATGCCACGTCAGCTTTTAATAAGTATCCTTTTTAAACACGATGTCGTTACATTTTGTGCTTAATAAATAAAAGTAAGATCAAAATGTATTATAAAATAATATCATGATGTTGTATATTCGAGGAATTGCCATTTTTAACGTTATTCATCACATATAGTGTCATTTAATTTAGTTGATTAAGCTAGTTATTTAGAAATAAAGAAGAAAAAATATATACTCTTTTATTCAAAAACAATTTTACTACAATTAGAATTACAGTTTAGTTTCTTTAATTTTATGTTTTAAAAAATTAATAACTTTAATAAGTTTTAACATTTTACATAAAACGTTATATAAATATAAATGACACTATTTTGTTACATTAAAGCATCAAAATACTGGCATTATGCAATTTTTTTAAAAGAGTTCTAAATTTGATGTTTTAATTTGTCGCAGGGATTTAATTCTTAAAAAATGAATAGTTAAAGTTTAGACTTTTTTTTATTTATAAGTTACAAACTGTTAACAGAAAAATACAAACAATTTCAAGTCATATTTAGTTAATGCTTTGACGCTTTATCTATTATCTGAGGTATTTTCTCAATTGATTTTAATTCACGCTCTTTGAAAGAACGCGCATGTATCAATAACATCTCTGGCAAGAGATTGGTTCGCGTTTTAAATTAATTTCGTCTGTCTTTTTCTTAAGCTTTCTCGTTTCGAAAAGGGTCAACGATGCGGAGCATCGCAAAGCAACGCAACGATTCCGTCAGTATCGTTTCTTATTTTAATCACGATAATAGCGATTGCCTCCATCCGCGTGAATGCCTCGCAGAATCTAAACGTGGAGATCGTCAAAACTTTTCCGATGAACAAATTAATTCCACATCGCCATTCACACAGATGTAAACGACTACAAACGTATTGATTTTTTAGAGATATTAATTACTAATTCGATTTTATTAAAGTATATCATGATCGTCATTAGAAAGCATCTCAATAAGCTAGTCCTTTTAATGTGATCGAAAAGTATAAAAGGAGTATAACAAAAAGTCATTTTCTTTCTTAAATCTACGAAAGGAAAAGTAATCGTTATCTATGGTTTTTTTAATATTAAATACAATTCCAATTGTCAAAATGTTTATTATAGCCGCTATAGTTATATTATAGTCGGTTCTTATTTCAAGATCGTATTAAATAATGTCTTAAGATTCTAATGCTGCTTTGTGATTGACTTATGGCATTTTAAGACTGTACTTAAGACGGTCTTAAATATAAGATCCGACTGTGAATACCCCTCTATATCACAATTTTGAAAGATTTATTGAAAAATGTAAAAAACTTAAAACTTTAAGAAAGGATATTTTAACGTACTTTATCATGTCATATCCATTATCGTTAGCTGTGATATATGATATATTGAAAAAATTTTAATCTATTCAAAATTAAGGGTATTATCAAAAGAAGACTTTAGTTCTCTCAAAAAGAATCTATTATAAAAAATATTTATAAAATTTTTATAATTAAATAATAGGTTTATTATTTTATGAGAAAGTTGTGAATTATTAGCGAATCGCAAACAATTTATTCAATTATTTTCAATAATTTATTGGAACTTAAATGTGTTTGAAAAAAATCAATAATTTTCAAACAAATAAATTATAATTAACAATAATGAATCTTTAATTTTTAATTGAAATTTTATAATTTTCCTAAATTCCTATAAGTACGATTCTGCTATTAAAACTTAACGATGAATCCTATATTAAACTAACATTAAAAATATAAAGTTTTTCAGAGAGCTTTTCTCTGAAAAACTTTATAGAGAAAAAATTGACAAATTTTAAACCGAAAGTAAACATAAAATTTCTTCATTTGCGGTCAATAAATCTTATCAAAAAACTCGATATTTTCAACTGTGTCAAAGTAATTGTGCACAACAATGCTCGAATACAATAAATTATAAACGCATTATACGATATTAACCTCCTTAAATTGTTTATTACAACATGTAACGATATACCGCTTCGCGATATTATGATTATTTCAAGCCAACTGATTTGCGATTGTCGCATTATGCGATATGCTTGCCTAAAGGGGTTTTCAATAATTTCACTCATGGACTTACACAAATCATCGCGTATGCTACACTAAATTGATATTTGAGGCTTTGATAGAAATATACAATCTATCTAAATCGATCTAAATTCGTTTAAAATGAAAGATCATACTATTTCTTTATATTGTATTTTATAGCTTCTTATTTTTCCATGTTTGAATCAAATATGAAGGAAAAAAAAGATATAAAATACAATATTTGTACATAAATGTATTTTAAATAATAAGTAATTATAATTAAGTTTACACATATATATATATATATATTTATATATATATATATTTAATATATATTTAAAAGAATGACACTTTATAGATTATTTTATGTGGATCCTTTAATACTTAAAAAATTCTGAATTATCTATGTATTTTAAATAAAACATGTGGAATACTTCTAAGATATAAAGTATATTTAAAAATTGTAATTTAACCAAATTTACTAATGAAACGTAAAAATATAGAGAGTCATTTATTATATATATAATTTAAAAATAATATTATATATAATTCTTTCAAAAAATTTTATTACTAAAAGCAATCATGTATCTATAATTTGTTACATACCTGTTAATTTGAATTTTTTTCAATATCCAATCTTGATTATCGGTGAACGCATTTATATAAATGTCTTATTTCACAGCATTTCACTTGTTATTATTTGATTACAAAATTATAGAACTAGAATTTTACATACATAAAAAATGTGCATATCGAGAGAGTAATAAAGAATAAATTATGGATACTCCAATATTCCAATATTATACCGTTGCAGGGCAATTAACAGGTTAATTTGAAAAAAAAATAGAAAATACACTCAACTGCTGAATATTCACATTTAACCCGCTGCATTATTATGTACGATTGCACGAATCGGTCTTTGAATTTGTCGCGGAAACTATCGCTAAGGTACGATACGCGCCACGAAGCAAATCCTTACGCGCCCGTCCAACTTGGAGTCGTTTTTGTTTCTCGCAAAATGGAGAGCGATTTCGGTCGAACGAGTGGAGCGGCGTCGTGTCGCCGCGTAATGGAGTTAATATTTTAGCTGCAGAGCGAAAGAGGGGAGGTATTTCGCGTTATGCCAAGCGCGTATTCCTCCCGCCCTGAAACAAGAACATGGGGAGGAGGGAGAGAAGCTGTCGGGCTCTGTACGCGCGCCGACCGGGAGAAATGACTAAGGAACTCCTTCGGGGTACTGTCGCCTGGTGAATGGGGGCGCATACATTTCACGGCTGTTTTCGTGACAAACGTTACGCGGGGCGCACCGACACGCGGGAGAACGAGCCGCGAGAAGAACAAAGTGCCTCTCCCGGCAGCCTCGTTCTTCAGCCTCACGCTAACCCGTTCGCATCGTCGTGCAAACGACGACGACGACGACGATGAGTCGCAGCCCCTTCCTCTCTCTCTCTCGAACGCGCGCACTACTCATACGTACAAATTCGCTACGGTGCTTGCGCTGCAATTTCGACATTATGTCGCTATACTATTGACACTTGGATTTAATCAATTGAGGAAATAAATTTTATTTTAGAAAATGGGTATTTCAAGTAAGACTTTCATGATTATTTATAAAACGTCAACAATCATCGATTTTTATGTAATTCAGATTCTTTAATTATTCTGCGTATACAAATATTAAGGTAAACTCAATATAAGTTAATACAAATGAATATGTCAATAATAAAATATTAATTATAATTTATAAACAATAACTTATTATGTATTTTATTTTGACATTTTGATAAACAATGTCTATTTTTCGATAATCTCACTTCAATAATAAAATCAACGAACAATTACTAATAATGTAGAAAATAATACAATTAATCAATATTGAAGTAAAGAAAATAAAGAACATAATTACATTTAACAAAAAGCATTTAACGTTTCTCAAATGAGAAACAACTGAAGAATTGGTATAATACCAGTGCAAACGAAAGCTTTCGCACCGTGAAGCATTACGGGGAAGTTCTATTTCAACTGTTGAAAGTGGTCTGTATAAAAAAGTAATCGCACTTAACGTAGCAGAGTGCGTACTTGAGTAGGTACCCATAGTCGAACGTGAGACGCAAGTTCACGTTTGATGTAAGCTCGCGTAGATCAACTGACGCTCCCGCGAAACGCGGGATGTAAATAAATACGCGACAGTTTGTTGCGATAAGTTGTCTTGGGCGGGCTGGCTTTTACTATTTCAGCGATCCGTTTTATCACGTCGCGACCTTACGGCGTACGCCCTCGGAACGTGCAACCCCGATTCGTCTACGTCGTCCGTCGAAGCGTGATAAGTCAGCGTCGGCGGATATCGTTGCAGACAGACGATTGCTGCGCTTCTCCGCCACGCTCACGTTCCGCGGTTCGCCGTGGGCGTACAGACGCGGAATTATTCCCTGAACAATTTTTCGCGTCGGAGACGTTACTCGAACCGCCCGTCGTCGAGGAGCTCTTGTCGAGTCCATTGAGCCAATAATATCCTTTATAACGTCCCTTACAATGAAACCCTGATTTCGCAACTTTGGGAACTGTGTATCTGTGCCTATGAATTTGCTCGTCCTCTCTCATCTCTCCGCGATTATTATAAAACAGAGCAAAGTCGATCGAGATGATTAAAATTGATCGCGCCTCTTCCATCTTAGTTAATCTTTATTCTGATAAGAATTAAGGAACTAACGGTCTCGTTTTACACTTCTTGAACAATATAGAGTACGTTACCGCGATATAATCTTGAGTCTTATATATATATATATATATAATGGAAGATTCGGTACCGACTACAAACGAAATATATGACACACATTAGACAATATATATTGTATCAAACAAGATTGGTTATTGATCCTGTGCTTCTATAATTGCCTGCAAAATAATATGTTTTTTAGTTTTCCATTTGAATTCTTCAAAACATATTTTCGTGATACGTTTTGTAGTAATTTTAATGGAAATGTGTAGTTGAGAAAAATAAAAAGATAAAAACAAAACATGTGATTCCCTCTATTTAACTTAATCGTTATTTAAGTTAATGTAAAATTTAACGCCCTACGGCATGTTTTTTCCAATTAAATAATAAAAGATTAATAACTTGGTATAAACTACGATACAGAATTAATTAAATATTTTACGGAAATATTGTAAATTTCCTCAATTTGTGTACGTGTGTACACAAATTCAATTTTGTTTTTAATTCAATATCGTCAATTAAATATTAACTGCAGTGACCACGATGAAACAAAAATGTTCGTCTGGTTAGATTTTATAGATCATACGTTATTAATATACAAAATAAATTTTTTTTCACTCATACATATTGTAAAGATTTGTTTGCGCACATTGATATTACCTTTCGAAAATCGAAGATCGTGCAAACCACTATTCATTACTCCACAAAAAATAAGAAGACCTCAAAGTTATTTTTGTTTACTTACACAATTTTAACTTTGACTCTGATTTGTTTTCCACACGTCAGTTTCTCTAAACGGATTTTCACAAAAAGCGAGTGATATTTTGCCTTACGCTGGCTCCTGCGAAGGCAATCTTTTTTCGCACGTTAAAAGGGCGTATGTGTGCGCCGGTGTTGGGTGTGTTGTGTTATAACCCTCTGAAAAATTTATCACTGATGGACTTACGATAGATCTACGTCACAACGAGCGATGTTGCCGATACGAGAGGCCGCGGGCCTTGGTCGGAATTTATCCGTTAACCGCTTTCGGTCGGTCGGCCGCGCAAATGAGCAGTGAGCGCAGATAGCGCGGTTCGGGGGAGCCTGCCACCTACAATCGACAATTTCGACAATGCGCTTTCAGCTTTGCGCTGTCGCAACCTCACGACGTATAAGCTCGATACGTCCACGTTCGCGTCGAAGTGCAATAAGTCAATGCGGTGGAGCATCGTCACCGGCCGGCCGGGATAACGCCATCGATATTTTATTCGGTATCGGAACACAGCGGCGAATGCGTCGAAAAAATCAAAGGCGAGAGACGCAAGTTAATTCGAGGGTATGCGAAATGTGAGGGGGGGGATGCTTGAATTTTGATTCGAAAATTATTGTAATATTTTATTTTACTGTTATATAATTAAACGTTATATTTTATTTTATATTTTTATTCATTCGCGAAATATCATATACGCGCACTACAGTTTTGATTAATTTTTATTACATCATAAATACTCAATAATTTGTTCTAAGATTATTGTTGAAACTTTATTCGTTCGAACTTTACTTCCTTATTATCGCTTATTTTTTCTAGTCACAAGAAACTTATTACTGTGAATATTATTGTAAAAGAATACTTTTTCATTAAGTTACTATTCAGAATATAATTTTTTTTTCGTTATAAATCAAATGGGAATAATATTTTTTTGTACAAATATTTTGTGTTGTTTTTGAATAAATCGAATTTTGAAATGCATTTATGTACGACTTGATAAACATATTTATCTTTATTATTTCTACTTTTGTAAATTTTTTAAACACAATGATATATGTGTGTGGCATGGAAATAATATAACAAGTTTTTACAGATTATTTATCTTTTGTCACATTTGTTGATGCAATTAAAACCTATATGTATTAACGTTTGTTTTACTTTTCGCATTATTCGTTTATTTAAATAATTGGAAAATCGTCTCTTCCGTATCGTCTACTTGTAAAATTATTAATACAATTCTATATGCAAGCGGTATCTCTATTTTTTTTCTATTTTCTTTTTATATTGCGATGATTCAACAACAAATTGAAAGTTAACTTAGATAAACTCAATACATTTCTATATCTACAAATAATAAGATCAGAACATTTCGAAAATAATGAGTGTTAACTAATCAACTGTATTTGCATATTCATTAAATTTTTCATCGAAATCGATTTTTTCGACGATTCGTGGACAAAATACATTACCGTCTCGCTACCCCGACTTATTTTTCTATACATAATCACTCTTTCTTTATTACGTTTCATGTATATGTATATGTATATTCGCCTTTTACTTTTGGAATACCCTAGAGCAAAAATATTCTAATGAAATAGTGTTTCTTTTTGCGTTCGTAGTTAATTACTTTTCTCGAGCAAAGTCAGTAGAAGGAGAAGTTTGCGACGGAAAAACCGCAGCCGACGATGGTGGAAAACTCGGCGGGCAGTTAATACAGAGCGAGACCCAGGAAATAAATTGCCCGGCGCGGTGCGGCGCGGCGCGGCGCGCGCTTGCGGCGCGTGTCCGCTCGCTCGCCTCGTGTTCTATATATAGTTATGCATTTATTTATTAACCAAGTTTTATTTGTCTCCCGGGCAAAATAACGCAAGGGAGAAAGAGAGAAAGAAAGGGAGCGTAAACAACGTGGTGTGTGCGGTGGCGCGACAACTCACGAACTGCCACCGCCAATTGCTGGCGATCCGTTTTATCCCGGAGCGTCCTCGATCCGTCTACGTCGTACGTCGAGGCATGATAAATCAGCGTCGCGTCGCATCGCGTCGCATCCGCGTCGCATCCGCATCCGCGTCGCGTCGCGTCGCGTCGGGTTTGCCGGCTCGTTCACTCGTGGCGAGTATCGCATCGACGATAGGCGAGCTCGGCCGCAACATGGCCGTCTGTCCCGCACCGTATCCTGAGCGCGTCGGTTTGTTTTTACCTCTTTCTCTCTTCCCCGGTCCCAAGTTGTTTATCGCGGTGGGATTAATGTCTACTTTTTGCGCACGCGAGCATGAAAAATTTCACGGCCCGTACGTCGCCCGTCGGATTCGGCAGCATTTTTAACGATCAGCCTTTCTTCAGTCTCTCCGGCGTTAATCCGATCAATGGGGACGGTGGCGAAAATACGGGAACTTTATTTGTGGCTTCGTACCGTTATATATATATAGAATCGGATTATGACACGTCGTGACGAGTACGATAAGAATTAATATCGAAAATAACGGTCAATGAGCGTGACTGTATCGTGGAAAATTAACGTGATTACTTGCAGTCGAGCTCTTGCAGTGATTATATAACGCTGACAACGAGTCTAACACGGTTGAATCTTTAATGATCACTTTAAATGGAAACAGACGAAATAACTATGCTACGCAAGCGAGCTTCTCTTTAGACGCGTTTATGCAAATGGATTAACAAACTCAGCCCAATCGAGTTAGGCGAAAATTCATAATTTATTAACTACGGAAGAACGTGTTTCTGTACAATTACCTTTACATTAGCGTGGAACGGACTTTACAGCTTTCAGTTATCTTCGATGTTTTTTCTTCGTTTCTGGACTCGAAAAGGGATTGCATTTTGCATTCGCGGAAATGTAACGGGCGAATATTTACGAAGCATTTTGAGGTATCAAAAAATCTTTTTCAATCTCTCTACGTTCTACAGAAGGATCTAAAGCTATGTGTATACGTACGTATGTAAATCCTATACACAACTAGACGAGCTAACCCGATTACAGCCATTTACGAAATATTGTATGACTGCTCGGAAGCGAGCACGAGCGCAGATTACTTCTTCTAAAATTTATTATAAATTTATACTTTTATGTGAAGAAAAGTTACCATTGCTTTATAGCTTTTCAAACTGTCATAATCTTCAAAATCGTCAAAGTGTTTTTCGACAAACTCGTCTCTTCGAGTGACGAAAATGATAATATCCTGAATTTTCCTAAATTTGAATATAAAAGTTGTTTTTATATACATTAAAAAAATTTATTTCTAATCACTGAAAATATGTAATACTGTGAACCGCACCGATTTTCACAAATCGTGAAAATATACTCTCCGTGACAGAGTTAATAAAGAGCGTTCCCTGCAACTGAAAATGCATTCTCTAAATACCTCTGATCGTCGGCTTGTCCGGTGCGTTCTCGTCAGATGAGAAGGGACGACAAGAGAGAAGACTTGAATGACGGGACTTCCAGAAGAACGTATACGGCGTCACGTGACGACCGCCGATCTCTGCCACGAACATCGAACGCCCGCGATTTGGACCGACTTCTCCGCGCATCGGCTTATGTTGGCATTGCGCGAATAGTTCGGCGACTCTTCGGTATCCGCCGACCACTGTTTATTGCATACCGATGCCAAACACCGGGAACCATCTCGGACGAGGCATGACGGCGAGGATCGTTTCCAAGTCTCGATCATCTCATGGTAGGGCCGGGACGAAAGATACCGGAATGTTAGAGGACCCAACGAGCCATGGATCTAACGGCTCCTGAATACTGGAGTCCAAGGAATCCCGGGACATAATAACCTTTTTAAAATCTTAAAGCGTGTTTGGCGAAAAGATTCGTGCGATACAATGTAGAAATACAGCCGATGCTTTCCCTTGATGACTCAACTACTTTATCCACGTAATTTGAACGCGGAAAAGATAATACAGTTCTCTCATTGATTTATGACATCTTAAGATTGTACTTAAGACAGTCTAAAGCGGCGTCTACTATGAGATTTTAAGGCATAAAACTCAAACTTAAATCTTAAGCCGTAAGAAATTATTTAATTATAATCGATTATCTTCTTCACTTTCGATTGTGATTGATCAATTTCTTCTAGTTTGAGGCTTAAAGCTTAAGTTTTATGCCTTAAAATCTCATCGTAGACGCCAGTTTAAATATAAAAATCGACTACGAATACCAGACAAAGTGTCATAACATTTTAATTTATTTAATTGAAGCGTTTCCTATTATGCGACGTTTTCCTATGCGTTTGCGCCGAAGCTTCTTGTCACGCGCGCGTTTTGTATCGACCCACAGAGAGGAAGTGGACTCTCGGACGCAGCGGGTTACGATGAGCGTAATATATCCGAGTGAGCATTCGTTTGTGGAGTTAGGGAAGAATGAAGAAAGAAGCGAGTAGATATCACTAGCGTCAAATGGCCGGAGATAAAAAGACGAGCTACAATGGCACGATGAATGTCCCAGACCGATAACGTGCTGACTCTCAGTAACGCGTATGTATAGAGCGCAATTTTTGTTTCCTAATGTATAATAATTTCCGCTACGCGATATTAGATCTCTGTTTTTCTGTAGCTGAACTAGTACACACTTTTGGAACTTAAAGTGAGAAAGATATATGTTTAATATTTCACGCAAAAGCGAGAAAGAGAATTCTAGTGCAACCCATATAGCGCAGAAATAAAAAATAGATCTATTGAAAAGCATAAAAAAAACAAGAGCTATCTGTGAGATTTTAACAAACTTCAGAGAAACGAATATTTTATTAGTCTATAGGAGAGACTAGGGACAAACGTAACGATTATTTGCTTTTTTGATTTTATGACTCCTATAAGTTATGTAAAATTTTTTAACGAATCCTATACAATAGTAAACCCACATTATTAGACAACATAATCGAAAAACTAATAATATATTACATCAATTTTTCTAAAGTAGCCGTTTGTTACTTTTGTTTCTATCTCTAAGGATAAAAGTAACACGCAATGAAATTGGGTAAGAATTGTAATACCCTGTTTAACTTTAAATATAAAATGAATTAATAGGAGAGATGCTTCTAAAAATATTTTTATTTATTCTGTGGGTGAATATAAATACAATTAACACAGTTGTGCTAATTTCATAATTATCTGAAAACATCAGATCGAATGAAGCGTAGCAGTATGCACGCATGCTCACCGTTCAAGAAATCGAGCATCTTGTGATACAATCGCAAGCTAAACGCATAGAAAAAATCGAACGGGATAAAGTAACATCTTGTTACTCTTATCCTCATTAACGGTATCTCTCATTAAGATATCATTACATGCTCATCTAACATCACCATACCAAATTTTATACCTTTCTTTAAAAGTCTTTAATGTCCATTTAATATTATACAATGCAAACAAAAACATAAAGTTTGTATTGTCAATAACTGAAGTAAAGGAAGGGTATGATTAATGTGTAAAAATGGAGGGAAAAAATTATTGGTCGATTGATATCTTTTCTATAACGTTTATTACTTTCATGTTACATTCCACGTGTTACATTTGTCCCCGATCTCCCCTACTCTGCACATCGAAGGTGATGATTACCGATCGAAGTACCATGGTTACTTTATGACTAACAATTGACCGATTAGGTATTGTTTCGATGCTGCAATTGCTTGCAGTTTTAAATGGAAACTGGCCGAGTATAGATTGAGAAAGAATCCTTATCAAATAATCTTGAAGACTACATACAGAAAGAAATTCTCACAGTAAAACTTGTGTTAACGCTAAGGTGTAAAGAGTAATCATTTTTGGACAGTGTACTCTAAGTTGTTATATAATATAAGTTGTTGGAAACTTCTGTTCTACCGATAACGACAAATATGTCATTGAAATTTCAAAGATATATTATGTGCAAAATGTGGCCAAAATGGCAGCTGTTCCATGCTACGGACTTTCAATCGCTTATGTATCCCTGCTTCACCTTTTGCCGCATATTAGGAATATTTCCATATCGCATCAACGCTTCAACTTTTGAAACTACGAAACCACTCTATTTTCTGACAACCTTCATTACTTGCGTTTTCTGTATTTATGAACTAATAATGCTGTACAAGATAGACATTACTGGAACGATCAATTTTGGTACCATACCTCTAACTCTTGAACGCAATTGTTTTTTTATACTCGGCGGATTTATCGGGATTGTTACGTACATTTTGAACGGTCCTCGAATGCGCTTACTTCAAAATATAATGGAAATCTCTTTGAAACTGTCTCCTGATTCGTACCGAAAGCTATCTAAATTTATTCACGCTAAAGATATTTTCGGTTTCTCCTTTCTATTTGGACGAGCAATATTTTTTTATTATATAATAGATTATGGTATTCCAGACAAGATTCTCGTACTGTACGTCACCTTCATAGTATTTCAAATGGATATGTTGCATATAAATTGTGTATGCGTATTAAAAGCCTGTTTTAAGGAAGTCAACGATAATCTGAAGAATTTGCGGAAGCTCGTGATGAGCGACGAATCACATCTTTTGAGGAGAGTTTATCATGAGCAGAGAAATCCATTCTTACTAAAAAAACTTAAAGCTTTGAAAAAAGAGCATTTGGTGATCAGTGACACAGTACAAATGTTGAATACGACTTTCAGTTTACAGCTTCTTGCTACCATAGTTATGACTTTTGCTGAGCTTACCTTTTCTCTATATTTTTATATAATTCATTGGACAATAAACCACGCGTTTTATAATGCGTTATTAACAACATCTTTGACGTATCAATGTTCCAAAATAGTTTTGATGGGATGGACTTGTGATGCAGGCAAGGATGAGGCCATAAGGATCGGTACCAACGTTCATGAAATACTGAACAATATTATCGATGAACAAATCAAAGATGAAGTAAATAAAACAATAAAATTTAATTTGTACATTTTTCTGAAGAGATCTCGCGTGTCAAACTGTATATATTAAATCTGTGCAGTTAGTAATTATTTTTTTTGTACCTAATTATCTTCTAATTTGATGTTTTATAGTTACAGCTGTTCTCCTTGCAAGTACTGAATCGGGAAAATACATTTTCTACTAAGGGTCTTATACTAGACGCAACGCTTCTCGTTGCGGTGAGTGAATAATTATTTGTTTTAGATAATATGTAATACTTATTTATATATAATTTTAATTTTAGATAGTGGGTAACATCACTACGTATCTATTAATTTTAATACAATTTTTAATTACCGACCAAGTTTGTAATAAAAAGGTTACAAACAGTATCACGTAAACAATCTAATTAGAAGAAAATAATTAAATTAAATTAAAAAAAATATATTTAAATACACAAACATATTCTTTTGTGTATGTTTTAGCATTAGATATATGTGAATGTATATGTAGAGACAAAACCTTATATGTTAACATTTACATAATTGAAAAATAAATCTTTTTTGTGTGGAAGTCTTTTATTTGCTCATGTGTACTGTGTGTCAAATATAATAAATATATTTGTAAGAAATATTGTCTTACTAATATGATAACTTAAAGTTAAAATTTATCAACGGTTCTCTTTTTATTAATCCTATCTAATATCTATTTTGATTGGGTATGTATAACGATTTTTGTTTCCTAATGTATAATAATTTCCGCTACGATATTAGGTCTCTGTTTTCTGTGGCTGAACTAGTATACACTTTTGGAACTTAAAGTGAGATAGGTATATGTTTGATATTTGACGAAAAAGCGAGAAAGGGAATTCTAGTGCAATCCATAAAGTGCAGAAATAAAAAATAGATCTATTGAAGAGCATAAAAAAACGAGCGCTATCTGTGAGATTTTAAACAAACTTCAGAGAAACGAATATTCCATTAATCTATAGGAGAGACTAGAGACAAACGTAACAATTTACCTTTTTAATTTTGCAACTTCTATAAGTGATGTGAAATTTTCTAACGAATCCTTACAATAGTAAATCTACATTATTAGACAACATTATCGAAAAACTAACAATATATTACATCAATTTTTCTAAAATAGTCATTTGTTACTTTTGTTTCTACCACTAAAGATAAAAGTAACATGCAATGAAATTGGGTAAGAATTGGAATACCTTGTTTAACTTTAAATATAAAATGAATTAATAGGAGAGGTGCTTCTAAAAAGATTTTTATTTACTCTGTGGGTGAATATAAACACAATTAACACAATTGTGCTAATTTCGTAATTATCTGTCAAACGTCAGATCGTAGCATAGCAGTATATGCATGCATGCTCATCATTCAAGAAATCGAGCATTGTGTGATTCCATCGTAAGCAAAACGTATAAAAAAAATTGAATGGGGCAAAATAACATCTTGTTACTTTTATCCTCATTAACGGTATCTCTCATTAAGATATCATTACATGCTCATTTAACATATAATCATAAGAAATTTTATATCTATCTTTATGTTCTTAATATCTATTTAATACAACGCAAACAAAAACAGAGAGTTTGTATTGTCAATAACTGGGTTAAGGAAGGGTGTGATTGACGTGTAAAATGGAGGGAAAAAATTATTGGTCGATTGATATCTTTTCTATAACGTTTATTACTTTCATGTTACATTTCTCGTGTTACATTTGTCCCTTGTCTCCCCTACTCTGCACATCAAAGTTGATGATTACCGATCGAAGAGTACCATGGTTACTTTAGGACTAACAATTGACCCCTTATTGTTTAGATGCTGTAACTGCTTGCAGTTTTAAATGGAAACTGGCCGAGTGTAGAATGAAGAAAAATCCTTATCAAATATAATCTCAAAGACTACATACAGAAAGAAATTCTCACAGTAAAGCTTGTGTTAATGCTAAGGTGTAAAGAGTAATCATTTTTGGACAGTGTAATCTAAGTTATATGATATAAGTTGTTGAGAACTTCTGTTCTACCGATAATGACAAATATGTCATTGAAATTTCAAAGATACATTAAGTGCAAAGTGTGGCCAAAATGGCAGCTGTTCCATGCTACGGACTTTCAATCGCTTATGTATCCCTGCTTCACCTTTTGCCGCATATTAGGAATATTTCCATATCGCATCAACGCTTCAACTTTTGAAACTACAAAACAGAGCTATTTTCTGACAACTTTCATTACTTCCGTTTTCTGTATTTATGAACTAATAACGTTGTATAGGATAGATATTATTGGAACGATCAATTATAGTAGCATACCTGTATATCTTGAACGTAATTGTTTTTTTATACTCGGCGGGTTTATCGGGATTGTTACGTACATTTTGAACGGTCCTCGGATGCACTTACTTCAAAATATAATGGAAATCTCTTTGAGACTGTCTCCTGATTCGTACCGAAAGCTATCTAGACTGATTCACGCTAAAGATATTTTCGGTTCCTTTCTTGTAGTTGGACGAACAACAATTTATTATTGTACAGTAAATTTTGGTATCGTAGACAGGATTCTCGTACTGTACATCACCTTTATAGTGTTTCAAATGGATATGTTGTATATAAATTGTGTATGTGTATTAAAAGCCTGTTTTAAGGAAGTTAACAATAAATTGAAAAATTTGCGGAAGCTCGTGGTGAGCGACGAACCACATCTTTTCAGGAGAATTTATCATGAGCAAAGAAATCCATTCTTACTAACGAAACTTAAAGCTTTGAAAAAAGAGCATTTGATGATCAGTGACACAGTGCAAATGTTGAATACGACTTTCAGTCTACAACTTCTTGCTACCATAGTTATGACTTTTGCTGAGCTTACCTTTTATCTATATTTTTATATAGTTCATTGGGATGTTGACATGAAAATAAACCACACGGTTTATGAAATATTATTGACAATTTCTTTTATGCATCTATGCATCAAAATATCATTGATAGGATGGGCTTGTGATACAGGCAAAGATGAGGCCACAAGGATCGGTATCAACGTTCATGAAATACTGAACGATACTATTGATGAACAAATAAAAAATGAAGTAAATAAAACAATAAAATTGGATCTGTACATTTTTTTGAAGATATTTCACTTGTCAAAATGTATATATTAAATCTGTGTAGTTAGTAATTATTTCTTAATTTTGTACTTAATTATTTTCTAATCTGATGTTTTGTAGTTGCAGCTGTTCTCCTTGCAAGTACTGAATCGGGAAAATACATTTTCCGCTAAGGGTCTTATACTAGACGCAACGCTTCTCGTTGCGGTGAGTGAATAATTATTTGTTTTAGATAATATGTAATACTTATTTATATATAATTTTAATTTTAGATAGTGGGTAACATCACTACGTATCTATTAATTTTAATACAATTTTTAATTACCGATCAAGTTTGCAATAAAAAGGTTACAAACAGTGTCACTTAAACAATCTAATTAGAAGAAGATAATCAAATCAAATAAAAAAATATGTATTTAAAGAAACGTAATCTTTTGTGTATGTTTTAGCATTAGGTACATATAAATGTATGTCAAATGTAATAAATACATTGATAAGAAATATCGTCTTACTAATATGATAACTTGAGAATGAAATTTATTAGCGATACCTTTGATTTATCTTATCTTATATCTATTTAGATCAATTCAGATTTGTTATACTCTTATTTTTCTCGCAATATTAACGATAGGAAAGGAAATATATTTTTGAAATGGACTTTATGATTAAAATTGATTTTCGTAAACAGCTTATTGAGTATTTTTTTGCGTTTCGAGTTTATTCATTTATTAACGATGATTAACATTTCATTGAAATGTAATGCGATTGATGAATTAGCGTGATAACATTCATGTCTTTCGTTACTGCATTTTTTTATTATTGCTGAAATAAAAAAAAATAACCCTCCTGCACACAATCTATAAATTACGATCTGTTACAAATTTCACCGAAGAGAATATGTCGATTATTTTTACTCTAAATAAGTAGTTATATAGATTATGATCTATTAAAAATTTCACCAAGGAAAAATATGTCGATCAGTTTTAATCTAGATAAATAGTTAGATTAATCAGAATCAATAGCACTGTACTTTGATCCTGAATAACTTTACCTTAACAACTGTATGACAGTCTGTTATAGTTTTTGAGAAATTTAGAGTTAAAATGCAATTTTAGTAGTAAATCCTCTCTTTAGAGAATAAATTCCTACGGGACTACTTTCCGTCCAACTTTCCACACAAAGCGAGGTCTACTCCACCTTCGCCCCGCCTAGATGTCCAATTTTCCACGTAAAACGAGGTCTATTCCACTTCCCCTCTATCTAGGGGCGTTCGACTTTCTACGCAAAGTGAGGTCCACCCCATCTGCCTCTCTGCTTAGGGGCATCCGACTTTCTAGGCCGGAAGATATGATGTAGATCTCATTTCGCATGGAAAGTCTGACGTTCTTAGACAGGGCATAGAAAAAAATTGAATGAGGACAAAGTAACATCTTGTCACTTATTAAGGGAGGGGTATAGTTAATTCGCGGTCAAAAGAAGGCATGTTTAGAAACTCATAAACTAACTAAAAAGTTTTGGTTTTTTGATTTCAGATGATTCAGTGCCGAGAAATGTTGCGCACCGCAGGACGTCTTTTTTTCGAGGCGCCTCCGTCGATCGCGTGCCATTTGCACAGTTTTTAATTTTTTGCGTCCAAATTTTTACTGAATATTCTTGAGATGTAGTTTTATTATAATTTTATTTCAATACACTGGCACTAACCAGAGCGCCTAAAAAAATTCATAAAAACATGCCTTCTTTTGACCGAATTAACTATACCCCTCCCTTAACATGTTACTGCATGCTCATCTAACTTATAACCATAAAAAATGTTATATCTATCTTCGAGTTCAATCTATTTAATACAATGCAAAAACCGGACAGTTTTACGCAATTAGAATGAAAAGATATACAATTGAAACTGATATTAAAAACTTACTTTTGATATTTTAATAAAATAGTAAAATTCCAACAATCGCTTATTTATATGTATAGTCAATAACTGAAGTGAAGGAGGGGTGTAATCGACATATAAAAATGGAAGGCGAAATTTATTGGTTAATTGGTATTTTTTTTGTGACATTTGTTACTTTCGTTCCGTGTTACATTTGTCCCTGGTCTCCCTTACTTAACATTACATTTGAGCTTCAGCTCACGTGTTGATAAAAACTCGGAAGAATTTATGTTTCTTTGAAGTCCACTCTGCGTGGATTGGTACCAAAAGTATCTCGCTTCTTCATAAATGAAAACGTGCCTTTTACGATGCGTTCGCATAAGCGCCCGGAAAATAAATACACACAAACACGCACGCGTTATGATATATTATATGTTTTAAATTCGCCTCACGAATGTGTTCCTTAACATTTCAGATTTGCCCTTCCATATTCACGAGTGCAGGTCACGAGTGTGCTTTCCTTTTTTTTTTTATTGCCCTCTCTCAATTTGCATATTTCGTGTCTCTCAAAGTATCCGTGTCGCGGAATTTGGT
Organism: Trachymyrmex cornetzi; assembly: GCF_001594075.2. Taxonomy (NCBI): domain Eukaryota; kingdom Metazoa; phylum Arthropoda; class Insecta; order Hymenoptera; family Formicidae; genus Trachymyrmex; species Trachymyrmex cornetzi. The sequence goes on along the minus strand of NW_017296881.1, from coordinate 3,273,937 downwards.
TTCCTTCGAAAGAAGCGAGCGGATGTTGTACTGCTCTATGCCAACTAGTTCCCTGATGCGTTAGCAACGTTCGTTACAACATTAACGTGGCGGATGTTGGTGGGAAATACAACCTTCCGCCGTCAGAAATACAAACATCAGGCCGATTTATTCATTAGACACAATAAATATAATGCCTGAAAACTCACAAATCTATCCAATTTCCAAACAGAAATCTCTGTTGAAATATGTAACCAAAATTAAGAGATTAATAAATTACTTTATAAAACAATTTACATACAGTAAATTACATATTGTCTGTTTTTAGCAATTTCCAAAATTTAAACAATAAGCATTTTAATAATAAGATGCTTAAATGAGAAATACATCTAATTAACAGTTGCTACTATTTCATTCAAATAAAAAAACTGATAGGTTTGGCGAAAAAGTTATGAGCCATTAAAATAGTAGGAACTGTGATTTGTGCTCGTATTGCATTTGACCTAATGCCGTGTATATATCGTAGACTGCACATAAAATGAAGACATGTTCTTGATAAAACGCGCGAAGGAAAGATTTAAAACGTTCCTGCGTAACTATAGCTTTCGGTAGCCGCTGTTAACGAGTGGCATCGCTCAGGTGGGGCTTAAAGCCTCGTTAGAAGGCTAACAACCGGCCATGTATCTTGCGAATCGCCGATTCGGAACAACGTAGGTAAGTAGATAGGTAGGTAGGTATCTTCTAGGATCGTCCCACGAGCGCTGGAATCTACAAATTTATACGACCGTCGAACCGAAGCCTCTCTACCAAGACCTGTCTTGCCGTGACATTTGTCACGGTGGATTATTTTGTATCGACGAACTTAACCGGTATTAACTCATGGAAAGGACTCTTTCTTCTTCTTTTTCTCTTTCCCCTTTCCTCTCTTTCTCTCTTAATAATTTAGACTTAAGGTTATTTATAAGAGTTGTATTTTTTAAATAATAATAATTCATTCATTCTCTCTCTCTCTCTCTATCTCTCTCTACTTTTTATCATCTTAACATCGATTACTGTTTTTGTTTTTTTTTTACATATATTTCTGTTCTCGCCTATTATATTACATTATATTATATCTAATTTTATTCTTGTAATATTTTCCCCAAATTTCTACGCTACTTGTCTATAAATTTTCTTATTTTATATTTCTCCAAATTTCTGCACTACTTGTTTGTTAAATTTCTTATTTTGAGTTTCTCACTCTTGAACGTTGTTGTTTATTCTTTCTGTATGTTCTTAGAGGGCATGCCTTAGAACACCAATAAATGTTTCATCTAGCTATCTACCTACTTATCTATCTACTTATCTACCTATCTATTTCTTATCTCTCACGCGCGCGTAAGAGATAATCGAATACTGACAAGGATCCGCCACACTGATATGTCGCGAGACAGAACGTGCGCCGTTTTTCGCGGCCTGATAACACTCTCACGAGGTACGACGGTTTCGTAATCTCATTTGTCGCGGACCTTTTCATCGAATCTCGGGACGTCCAGGACTCGCCGCGAGAGGAAATTGTGTATATCGGCCAGTCTCATGCGTGAGAGTAGCCAGCCTCCGTCAAATTTCCGGACTAGAGATGTCTGGAGATTCGCGTATTGAATCAATTTCACTTTTTATCGTCGATTATTCAATAATTCCAGGTATACTGTCTGGTATTCATCATCGGGACGGATTCTGCAACTTCAGTACTGCCGATCGTGCAGTAAAATGAAAGCTTCTTCCGCACTCTGAAGTTTTACGTAACTTGAAATCTTCCGAGTAATCTAAAATCATCGAGATCTTACGCGCACAACTTGACTTCAATAAAACAGATTCGAACTTGAAAATATTGAATACTCTATGAGTGTGTTTATTACTCATATAAGTGTGATATTAAAGAATCACGTTTCAATACAAATTGAGTTATTAGTTAATAACTGAAAATAAAAAATAAAAAAAGAAAGAAGAGAAAAATTTGACAAAAGCTTTCAGGTCATGTTAACAGAAATAATCTACTAAATGATAGATTAACTCGTGCTCTAGAATATGTAAGACCAATATCCTTTTACTTATTGTTAGATTGGTACGATAGATATATCGTATAAGAATTTTGCGATTTTAAATGTAAGAAAAGAGCTATTTTTGTCAAATCAAAATCTAATATCCAATAAAAAGTGAAAAAAAACTAAAATTCTCGGAACAGCTGTCGCACGAGAATTGAATATTTTATATGTAGCCCGATGAAGAAAATATTAATAATCTTAGAAATCAATATGGAGAAGGAAGAAAGAGAAATATAAATAAATAAATAAATAAATTTATTTTGGGAGGGTTAATATAACGTCTTTACACATACAGAGAACTTGTATCCAGATAACTTCAGATGATATAGCCGATGTACTTAATGCGAACATTACGAACATTCGCTAAATACTGGCCTGCAGATGGATAATTACATGCATGTTACATATGTGTGCATATATGTTTTGAATGTGTGTAATATTTGGTAATGCTGGCATACATCGACCATGTCATCGCTGAAACCGCTTTTAGAATAATAAAGAAAATATTTGCCAAAGTGATATTTAACGCGACAAAATATGTATGTAAAACTAATATTATGAGGAAAAAAATAGGAATAAAAAAGAAAGAAAAAAAGTGTAATAGTAAAGCTTTCAAATCGCGCTGACAGAAATTAGCGCTAAATGACATGGCAGTTGGCACCGACGTGTTCTGGAATATTTAGGTATACGGTGCAATATCGAGAATCGAGACGATTTTCGATATATATTGGTTAAAACAGGGGGCACGTAATCGTTCGCGCTTTCTGCACCGAACGAAAGCTCAGCATCTTTTCGGATGGAATCCGCAACGACGTCGGGAAAACGAAATTTCATTCCACGGACATACACGTATCCTATAATATGGTACAGCAAATCGAAATAAGTAAAATTGCAGCAGCGTCGAAGGAACATTGCAAAAATATGTATGTCAAGAGAATATTGCTGAAAAATTATCACAAATCATGTTTGTGAAAATTATATGAATTTCAAATAGACAATAGTTAAGTGGTGCTTTTTTATTTAAGCGAGATAATGGAAAACAGATGAAAAACGAATGCAAACACAAAAATAGATAAACAATGTATTGATTTACGGGTAATATAAATACAGTATCCAGTTTTAGATATGCGAACTTGATTTAATAAGCATTTTTTTTTTCAGAAGCTTAACCCTTAGTACACACCATAATTTTCCGACCCTTTGTACACATAATGGGCTGTTCGTGTCCCGGGTTAATTTTCATTACTTTTATAAGTATACCAAAATTATTATATTATTCTTACATATACTTTAACATCTTTAGAAAGTATTTGTAAAATACATTAAAGAAAAGATAAAATTAGACCATTATTTAGCTAAGTGCTCTTAATATTTTAAAGAAAAAAAGTACGCAGAACGCGAATGATTCAATCCTGTATATAAGGATATTTTATGCCAAGTATTTTTTATGATATTTAAAATTTTATGATATGACAAGTAATAATAAATTTACGTTACGAAAAAAATTCGTTAAATATTTCCTACCTCGTCGTTAGAATGAATTGAGTAGGCAGAAATAGGAGCAACCTGTATACGACTGCCAGGAGGCGTATTTCGGAAGGACACCCAAAGGTATCCTTCCAACGAGCAGCGGCCCAACGGGAATAGACTCATCGTGAGGGGTGGATCCCGGAACGATTCCAGTTAAGATGGAACGGGATGGTATCCCACTAAACAACGGTATCCAATCATCGGTGCGATCGCTCGTGTAAAACGGTAGTGGCCATCGAGGTTCGCCAAAGTTTAACGGCGTCCTGTCTCTCTTTCTCATCCTTTTCCTCTCCCTTCCTCTTCCATATCTCTCTTTCTCTCTCTCTCTCTATATATATATCTCTCTATTCCTTTTTCTCTTTCCCTCCATCTTCATCCTTTTACTATCTCTTTCTCTCCCTCCCCCCCCCTCTCTCTCTCTCTTTCACGTCGTCCGTTACGTGACTTACTCGCTACGGATCGACTGATCGCGTGACACCGGGCGAAGGAGTAATTAAAAGACCTTTAGAACCTGCGAGGCAGTCACCGCTCGTTCCCACCGCACGCAATTCGTATTTGAGGTCGTATTTGTCCTGCAGCTCGTAAGTTGCAGCGCGAAACGTCGCGCGCGTTCAACGTTCGCGATCGCTTAAAATCACGCCAGGCTAATGGCCTCGTCGGGGACGAAAAGCTCGCTGAGAGCTCGATATCAACCCCCTCCCGAAAAGCTATATGGACGGCCGTTATATAAAAGCAACTGAACGTGGCTACGTCGAAACTTGGAAATAGGCTTCTAAAACTCTTCCCACAGAGAAGAACTTCATTATTCATTCCGCAAGAATTTTATAATTTAATATATCTTCCAATATGATGTTAATAATAGTTTATAATTATTTTAATTTATCAGATTAATTAATAGTTGGAAAAGTCATACCTTAATGAAAGGAAAAGGACTTCATTATTCACGTCAAGAGTTATATGATTTAATATATCGTTCACGATAAGAATTATAGGTCATTTAAAACATCTTTCAATATATAATATAATGTTAAGAATAATTATTTTAATTTATCGGATTATAGTTCAAAAAGTTATTGTTCCTATACTTCAGTGGAGAATAGCATTAACTGTGTCCATACAAAAAATGTTACAAATTAAGACGAATTTTTTATCAATAGAAAATCTGTGTCACGTGCATTAAAAAAACATTTTTCCAAAAAGTATTTATATCCACTAAAAAAAAGTAAAAGTTAATAGAAACTTTAAAAATCAAAAGCTGCATACAAAAAAAGGAGCTTTTTAATCTCAGTTTTATCTTAGTGAAAAAATTAGTAGCAGTAATAATACTTGTGATTGAGAACGAAAGGATGAAAAAAGAGCTTCGGCATACTTTAGTACGTTTCATCGTAGCTCCGAATTCACGATTAAAATCTAGGCTCGTTAAATGGTCGATCCTGCGTTCGTCTGCGCGAGTCCGGACGCTAGATTTCGTTAAGCTATGCCCAATATGCCCCTTTCATACCGCAGCCGTTCTGCGCGTTGGTCTTTCTACATTACGGTGTTACCGGGGATTACCACTCAATCGCGAATACGGTCGGCAATTTACCGAAGATTAAAATCGGCGCTCGCGGAACGTGTGATCCGACTTTTATATGCGGAAACTGTGACGGGTGCCGGCGGCGATTGTAGTTTTTCTCTCCTAGTCTCAAATTTTGATACATTTAGCCGCGCGCAGTTTTTCGCGTTAGCACGAGGGGGGTGGGGGTATACATCGACGCGTATCGGATTTTCTGGTTCAGAGGTGCAAAGCGCTTGTCCCGATTCGAGTTCGCGCTCGCGCCAACGACGGGGCTATCAGCGATATATTTTTTCATCATCGTCGTCGTTTATAGAGCTATAGCGCAACGAGCGGAGCTCCGATTCCCCGCGCTGTCTCGCGTACGGATCAATGAGCCCGCCGACATTGTGTGTACACCGTAATTCCCTGCGTAGTTCAGGAAACGCTGATTAGTCATCTGTATCTACGTATCGTCCACACGATCTGATTTGTGTATATCAAACTTTGTATCGTACACGCAGGACATTATGGATTTTTCAATAAAACTTCAATCGCGAAGTGACATATGTTCATCCGACTGTTAGCTTGCGATATCTCGTTTGTCATCGTGCTTTAATTGGTCGATTAACCGTTGTTAATCTACGTGTAAATCCATATAAATATTTACGCCCGGATTATTTTGATATTCAAGCGATTTTCTTTCGTTTACATTATTGTCATCGGAAAGAAAGACGGAAATAACTAATCTTATGTAAAATTTTCCGTTATATTAAATTTAGCCTTGGACTGGAGTTCGTCGCGAACAATTCCTAACTATAATTGCTTTATGTAATTTAACCTGATCCGAACATGACGAATGTGAAATTGCATACCTATGGGTTCTATAATAGAATCATCTAATATTCATCTAGGAGTAATTAAGAATAATTTAAGTCTCTGCTTCCTCATACAGGATAGTCTCTTCATCTCTTATTTTCAATTCCACGAAAATTGAAAATCAATATTTCCACGAAATGGATCGCAATATTTTTCGCTCGGGTATACTTTAGAACTTTATTCGAGCTATCTTCATTATCAGTTTCCGTATTAACATAAGATTCTTTACAGAATAAAAGGTAATTGTAAATGAGAGATAAAAACAATATTTTAACATAATATAAATATTTAACATAATATAAATATAACATATATACTTCAAATATTTCAATTTTCTCGCAGAAAACCAATATGCTTGGAATATAAACATACAATACACGCATCATTTGCTGCCGAAAAATCGATTGGTTCTTATTTCTGCATTGTATTTTTGTAAAAGGATCATGTTTTTATTTAATGCATTCATATATGAAAATATCGGTTGATGTGCAACATACAGTGTCTCGTTTAATAATACTTCTTCCTTTGTCTACGGGAATGAATATAGTGTTTTAAAAATCTGCATTCTCGCGACATGTATATTTTATATTCTTTTGTTATAATTACTCGTATTATTTTTGTTATTTTAGAATTTAAAACAACAATGACGATATTTTATCCAGAATTTCCACATAATTTTTATTTTCTCTCCTCTCACATCGATAAAAAAAATTTTCCATGTTATCTTTTTTATAATAATTTGTGTATGTATATTTTCATAAAATAATATAAAATCAAATGATATTACACAAATCGTTTACTTAAAAATTTTTCAAAGTTTTACTATAATAGTTATAATATAAGAGATTTTCGTACATTTTGTGTGAGATTTATGTCACATCAAAGAAGATATAAGGAGGAAGTAGATAATGTACTTTTGGCACTATAGATCAATTTAAATTAATCTTATGTTAATTAAGGATTAAGTTCCTTCATAATGTCGACAAAGTTTACGTAGAATAGAATAATTAAAGTTAGAAACTAGTTAGAAAAATGACTGTTTGTAGTTAGGCATGTAATTAGAATACACATGTGTGAACTGTCATGTCAATATGTATTAGTGTCAGAGAATGGCGAGTTTCTCCCTTAATCCTTCACAATTCACCAAGCGATCCGTCACAGCTAGACATGGCTGACATCGCCAACTGCTAGTGTCACAATTTAGAACGGCTAACGTGTATTTTGTTATTTCAAACATTGGCGGCCGTAAATCTGACATAAAGTTGTAGATACGAAGATAGAGGATATTTCGCAAAAAAAAAAAAAAAAAAAAAAATAGGAATACTCGGGGAGAAGCGCGAAGCAATCGATCGATCGGTCGCTGATAATACCCGTCTATGGAAAATTCGCATAGTTACTCGTTGCACAGGTTTTCGGGCGGTCGACATTTTTCGCAGCATATGGAGCGGAAATTTAAACGCGCAATTTGAAATCCGATCGGCCACGCAGCGGCCGGTGCTGTACTGCGGAGAGAGAAAGGAGAGAAAGGGTGAGTAAAGAGAAACGAGGGGTAGAGGGAAGGAAAGAGAGTGATAAAAAAAAACTATGCGAAAATTCGCAAAACTTGACGATGCTAATCGCCGAGTGGACACAATAGAACGTATTGGACGATCTCGCTTAAATACACGCATAAACTCTCGCGTAATCGTATCGGTACCCATCGCGCATCTGGGACAAACGTTTCCCGAGCGCGCTGCTGAAACTTCGGTAATTCGCTGCGCGATATGTGGATTTTGCACGCCGATACGCGTGCAGTATCATGTGGGATGAACAGCGCTTTTACGTTTACGTTGTGCACCGTAGCTTCGACGCTAATTAACAACCGTGCGTTAAGCGGGCTATTCGCATCTTGGCGACACGTAAGACGGCGCGTATAATACACCGCCGTGTAAAGGGCTTCTTGTGAGGTGTTACGAGGGCGGTTGTGCTCCTGAATGGCTTTTTCGTGCCCTGCTATCCGGCATGTCGCGACACGCGCGTGCACCGTGTTCCCGTTAATTAACGAGCTCTGAACCACCGTGCAAGAATTATGTCGAAGATGGAAGATTATTTCATCCTGCTTAACTTCTTGTAAGATGCCTTCTTATTTACACACTCATATTTATTATGTTACGTTAACTCCGACTGATTTAACCTGCATGAATTATTTAGATATTTTAAATAATTTCTTCACATATATGTAATTAGAAAGATAACATGTGTAATTTTGTAATAACGGCTGAAGAGAATTATTTCGTGATCATATATTTATTAATTCACAAATATAGTTAGAATTATTTGAAAAGACACATTCATCTCTGCTTTTTTATCGGGTTATATTATCTTATTTTTACTATTATTAATACAAGCCAATGAAATTCATACGATTTTATTTTAGTCAGCTTTAAGAAATGTTCTTCCAATGGTTAGACATTGCGAGATGTCAAATAAAAAATTAACTTGTGCATTAAGTAAATAAATGAATTAATTCTTCTAACATGCTAAAAGTTAATAATTGCCAGAAAATAATCTCCTACAAGAGTGCTACATGAAAATTCCTCAAATTCGTAATGTTTTTTAAAGGGCTGTAATCTCTGAAACGGATATGTAACGTGAACGCATTTCACGTATGTTTTCACACGTACCGGCTCACATAATCAGTATATTCATTGTCCACGTGCACTCTCTGGCTAATGAATTGTGCGAAAAAATTGCACCAGCGAACTTTCATATTTAACGTTATATTTGCATTTCTGCGTTATATTCGCTCGTTTTTCAACCTGTAATAATATTTGCGTGACATAAACCTGAATATACTGTGGGCAACATCGCCTGTAGTTAAAATAATGCTTTGTACTCGATGTGAGTATGTAATAACCCTTATGATAATCAAAATTGTGCGCAAGCTGCTTTAATTAAGTTTTTATCTTATACAATGGTTGCTCTCCCGTGCACAGCACCTCATTATATCTTCACATTATTATGTCCGCACATAATAAAGCGTTACATTCGTTACGCGTCCACATTATTACTATTTCATAAAATTATATATCAACACCAGCTTTCCCTTTTCATCATCTTGACATTTTTATTTCTGTTTAATTCATCATATTTACGAGAGCGTAATATATAGAAGCAAATTATTATATTCTCGACTATTATTTTTTTTTATTTTATGAAATTAAATGTAACTGGTAATACTTACTTTTAACATTATTCTTTTACTTAATTTTCGATAAAATCCATCTTTTTAAATGTGCGTATATGCACACACACACACACACACACACATATCGAAATATTTAAATCTTGCAAATAAATTGGACATATAATTTATCATATTTAACTTTAAAAATCATTTATCTGGAAAAAGAGAGATTTTATAAAACCTCTTTTATTTTCCTTTCAATTTTACTTTCAATTTTAATTCTTCAACTTTAATTCGACTAAAGCATTTCTTCATTCTGACCATATTTCATTCAATTTTCGATAAATTAAATACTCAATTTAAAGTAGTTTTAAATATAAAGACCTCAAGTGAACGCACACAATTATTAATTAATCGATTTAATTAATTAGTTGTTACATTTTCATAAATAGCATGTTATCTTGATATCGTACGTGCTATTCATGACGGACACAATTACAGAGTAAAAGCGCTTAATACACTATGGTCTTGGTGACGGCAGAAATAATCTAACGATCAATAAAACGGTGTATACAAACGACATTGAAAATTTATCGGTGGTATACTTTTATCAATAGTGACTACTAAAGAATAATGTATCTTTTTGGCGGTATAAAAGAGTATGAAACGAATGATGAATTAAATATGCAATTATCTTTTCATCGGTAGACGGGCGTTGTAAGTGCGTGTATTCATATGCCACGGGGTAATCGTCAACTGACAGAGATCGCGATATACACGCACGGGTGACGAGGGTCTGGTCTGTAAATAGACGATCTATTCCGTCACTTTTGTTACACGCGAGCTGAAGTGCAAAAAGAAATGAAAGGTGGACCACGAAATCCTAAGTGTAAGCGAACAAATTTTTTTTTTTTTTTTTAATTGATGAATAATCTCCCTCAGAATAATCTTTTTACTCAACTAAATAAACGGACTTCCACAGTAGATGGTCTATTCCATACATTGCAAGCAATTTAGCTAAAGTATAAAAATAAATGAAAAATGACTGACTGTAGAATTCTCTAAGTAATACAAAAAATAAAGTTTTTTTAAGGGAAGATGAAAGCTTGTGTCTTCTCTGTAATATTTTACTTGTATTAATTAAATAAATATAACGCAAAACCAATAATTTCTAAATAAAAATGAATTAAATGTAAAAATAGTACGATATAAGAGAAAATATTTTGAAATAAAAAACAAGCGGTATATTTATTACAGAGTGATTTACAAAATAACAACAAGTTATGAAAAAATATTCTACAAATATATACTATTTGCAAACGCATGCATGTTTTATTTATTTATTTATAAACATATAATATTAAAAAACTGTTTTTGTAGAAATGCAAATTTTTATAATAATATGACATTTTATTTTTGATAAATTAGTATCAAATATGTAGAAAATTTGAAAGAAATACCTAAATTACATCGCACGAACGCGCGTATAATTATAAATGAAAAAGTTTTATTTACGTAACTTTAAATACAGTGCTGTCATAAATTCAAGTCTAGTCGCTAGTGAAACATTTTATATGTTAATAAATAAACGAAATCCACCTTCATAGGGCATTTTTCCTTAAAATGAGCTTCCTTACATAGCTTGTCGAGCTTTACGACGCAGTGATAGATCGCTACCCTGCATCTTGCTCTACTGCAACAGTTTCTCAACAGTTGCATCGCTTTAACCCGTTTAGTGCGCTCAATTCGGAAATATATTCTCATTATCGATACATATTGACAGATATAAATTATTAACTACATGGGATAAATTCGAACATATTATATATAGATCTGGTATTATAATTAGATCTGGTGTTATTAGATTAATCCCTTGAGCTTTAAAATAATCTTGAAAAAATTTCGTAATAATAAATATTCAATTTCATTTCATTATCAAGCTGTAATATTTAATTCCGGTCACGAGTGCCGAGTTTTATGTGCAGTAGAAAAATAGCATTTCAGATTAATTTCAAGGAAGGAATCCGATATTAAATATTTTACATTCAGGCTATCGTATAATAAATTTATTACAATAATAAGTAAAACTAGAGACCAATATATGAATAACCGATATTAAAGGAATATTATTATATATATTACACGTGGATATATGTATTTATTATGAATATACATTTATTACACACTTACCCATAAAATTTGTGTGAGTTGCGTATATTTATGTTTGCATGTATAATAAAACTTTTATATAACACAGTTACAAAGTATACATAAATTCCTCCTTTTTTATTATAAATATATGATTTTAAATTCCCTCTTTCCGCCTCCAGTTTGATTATTTAACGTTAATGCCTGCAACGGGAGTCAGACGTTAACATGTTACGCGAACGAAAGAGAGACCCAGCCATTTCCGCTGCGTCATCGTCGCCTAAAACGGGTCTTCCATTTAATTATTGTAATATTCAGCCCGTGATATCGAAGCAGCGTATTATCCCTCTTCTCCTCCTCCTCCTCCTCCTCCTCCTCCTCCTCCTCCCCCTCCCCAATCCTCACACCACAAGCACAACACGTTGGCGCGAGGATGCGACGTCGAACGAAGAAACTCACCCAGTGGTAGTAGCTCGGTAATGCAAATTCCAGGAACACCTGCACAGAAACTAGAGTAATGCGCCCAACGAGCACAGCAGCCGGTCGTTGTATTTATCTTCCGCGTCCGGAACGATAGGCGTGAGATATTCCTGGATTATGAGCTATACGGAAGTTACACGAGACAAATGTTCGGAAGAGACACATACGCGCGCCGGTACATGTGAAATATCAAGGTATTGCGAATACATCGCAGGTGATTTTGTCGTATATTAAGAGATACTTACTTGAATTCATAATTAAATAATTTAACATTTTTGATTCTTCTTTGGAAAACTGTTTTACATCATGTTCTACTAACAAAAGCACTGTTTAGAATACGTTCTAGCACATGTTGTATTAATATATCCATTATTAAAATAGCATCCTATTAATAGAGAACATTAGAATATATTAAATCTGTGCCTCTAGTAATAGTTTATTTACAATTTATAGAAAGTAATAAATTATTTATGTAAATGCGATATTGTTCGAAACAAAATATTCATCCGACAATCGGCTTTAAATTAATCAAAGGAATTGCAAATGAAATTACGGTACTTATATGAGAGACTATAGGGTTTATAAATTATACAGTTGTGCTATTAATAGAAATGCAATCGAATCGAAAGACTGCGAGACAAGTGGGAGCAATCCGTAGTAATACCCGGACTTGGGCCGTTATTTAGTTAGTGCACGCTCGTCGAGCCAACAGTAAAATATTCCTGAATTATACAGCACGCGCGAATTACCAGCTTTATGATTATAAATGAGTTACATCGTCGTGACAATATATATGTCGCAAAGAGGACGCTATGCATTAAGATGTGAAAAGTTGTTTCCTCCGCTAGTCGCTAAACGAAGGTAGCTAGAATCATTTGCAATGCGACGCAGGTAATTCCACGAGCGAACCGACGTGAGAGTGAGAGTGAGAGTGAGAGAGAGAGAGAGAGAGAGAGAGAGAGAGAGAGAGAGGAGGAAGGCTGATGACAGCGCGAATTCTACAAATACACGCAAAGCCATGCTATGAGCAGTTGGCTATTGCAATCTATTCGTGTCATTTGTTCCCGTAGAACTGATCGCGATTGAGAAAGTTTCTGGCGAAACAATACGGAAATTTCCGCTAAAAACTTGGTTTCAAGCAATTAGTATGATTAAAACTTGAAACACGGATCTGACTAGTTTACAGACGTAAAATTGGCAAATAGAATTCTTTTACGATATAACATTCTTTAAGGCTAAAACAAAAGTTACCAAGCTACTTTTGTCATCATAATGCAATTACAATTTACGCAGATATAACTTTTTCTACATTCCTTTCCTTTTTTTTTTTTAAACTATTTCTTTCGATTTCTTCCGTTTGGCTACGCTCGCCGCATAATTTTATTTTGATAATAAAAGAAACGTTTTTTGTGCTTTAGAAAACAAACCAGCCTGTGTGCGCTCCATGCGCTGACACGAGTACTCGTAGCGGAAATGATTCGCGTATCTGCATTACTGCGTCTGCTTTTGCGACACAAGCCGCGCGGAAGTCAACGTATGTAAACGTCAAGAAGAATAATACTTCGGGATTTTCGCTGAGAGACGTACGTGACACAATATATATTGCGCGAACGATTATAATCTCCATTCGAGTAATGCGAGTTGCGTGCAGTGAGATGCTTCGTCCATAAGCTTTGTTGGCGACTTGGTTACTCCATATTCACCGTGTGTTTTCTACCGTACTCTTCTTACCCTAAATCACTCAAGTGTGTGCTATTACACTTTTCAAGACAAATCCAGAGTGAAAGATACGAGCCTCGATGTTTATAACTGCGGTATAAAGAAACGACTCGTTTGCGAAAAAAAGTAAATTGTTTATTTTCCTTCATGCAACACAACTTCTGTGTGCTCTCAAAACATTATTATCCACCTAATTGCCCCCACCTAAGTTTAAAACTCTGAGATAGACTGCAAGATAATGGACGTTGAAAAGACGCAACGTCAAACGTATTTAATTATTTAATAACGTCTCATGTAATAAACGAAGGAAGATAAACAATCCGTTTGTCTATATAACAATATTGGCAGCCATTGTGGCCTTACGCTGTAATTAGTACTAAATTGCCATCGGGAAAACGGTTATCAAAGCGCTAATTGCATTGTAATACCAGCTTTAATATTAATTACCATAATTGATAGTGATTATAAGCATAATTGCGAATAATTGTTATGTTGTCGTTAATATTATTGTTATTTTAACTATTTTACACTATGTATAATAGCAATATTGACTAAGTTCCCCTGACGCGTAATGTCTACATATATGCAAATCTGTTGGTGATTGATTGAAAAGTCCAAATATTGTAGATCAATTAAAAAAATTTGATTAATGTACTATTAATAAAATATTAATTTTTTTTCATTATTTTTAGTGCATGTAATTTGAATACCACAAGATTTAAATTGCGCGACAAAAATTAATGTAATTTAATATTGATAAAATATTTCACAAATTAAATATGAAAAAACTTGTATTATTTTATTTTAAAAATGAAGTCAACTAAAAGTTGATATGTCATATGAACATTTTACGTTATATTCTAAAATTAATCAAACAAGCGATGCAATAAAAAATTTCATTTAATTTAATACCACTAATGTATGTACATTCATTTTGTGTACACATGGTGTACATGTGGCGGGTTTCAATTCAGATGAATTATTGTCCTTTACAAGAAAAAGTTTGGTTTTTAATTTCTCATTTTTCTATCTAACAAATACATATAATAAAAATGAAAAATTAACGAAAACAGAAAGAGTCATGATATATGGAATCAATACTTACAGAGCTATCGTTGTTTAAAAATAAAATTCGGTCAGAGTAAACCTTAATGGAACGTCGGAGTTAGAAATATCGAAATAATAGAACAGAATAATAAAAAATAATTTTACCAACTCTCTCTCTCTCTCTCTCTCTCTCTCTCTCTCTCTTCCTTTTTTTGTAAATCATTTTTAAAATTCGTTTCACTCACGAGCAGTATAAACTTTGCATCGTTATAGCATTACATTTACAAGACAGACATTTTCCAGAAACGATTATCTTAGCTTGGGGAGACGTGCTCATTAGATCGATGGTACATCTAAAGGTGGCTACGATTACCCCGGTAATCGTAAACGAATAATATAGAAGCAATTTTTCCGCGCCTCTAACGAGTTGAAAACAGTCGCGCAGGATCTCGCCAAACTATCTCTGAAAATGGCAGTTATCTCCACGGTTGATCATTGGGATTCTATATATACACGTTATATATGTGGTAGCGGGTTATGGTTATTAATTAACCGTTCTGTTCGGTGGCCGAATTTAGAGCACAACGCGCGGATAATGCAACCATAGCCACCTACATTTGCATATTTGAACGTTGTATACGCCATGATGTGGTGATTACGGACCGAATCGTGTTAGCTATGACGAGGGTGTAACGTTTTCTTCGATTATATGTTTATATGCCCGCGGGAGAACATATAATGGAACATAGAGAGATACAGATTCGTCCAATATGCAACTGATACGTGTATCATATCCCGTAAATATACAATAATGGATATAGTTTTTTTCTTTAACTGATAAACAAAATAAATAAAAGCAAATGAACAAGTAAGTGAATTTTAATCAATTATGGATTCCGATATTCACTGCCAGTGTTGATTGAAATGATTTAAACTATAACAGTGTACGAATATCGGAACGCACCCTATATATTTGCTGCTATCATATATACATATAACTGCTCTTTTTCCATTTTCCATTTAAATTTTGTATGTATTTCCTGCTTCTACATACAGCTTACAAGTTTGTTCTCTCTATTACTTCAAAAACATCTAAAATTATTGTATCGTGTATATAGGACGACTTTGGTATATTATCTTTTAATATACCGAACGTTTAGATTTTATATAAACATCGTATGAAACACACATATTTACATTCTGTACTTACAACTTTTCGTTCTCTTTTTGCTCCCTTTCTAGAGAATTTCTAGCGTCTATTCTATTTATTCATCCATGCATTTGGATAGGAAAAGACTTGGATTTCGCGGAAACTTGAAGCGCGCGTGACTCGCTCGGCGACGTGTCGTAGCACCCGACGTCGGATGCGTCGCCAGCATCCGACGCTATTAGCTAGATGCTTCCTAAGATACCGGGAAAGGAGCAGGAGCAAGAAAGAGGGAGGAAGGGGGAGGGTTAAAATGGAGTTACATACTAATTTCCGTTCCAGCGCGAACGAGTTTGTATGCTTTATGACGGTACCGCGCGGTGATAGATAGTAAATGTCAACGCGGCGAGAGAGCGAGCAAGCGAGCGGAGCAAGCGACTCCTGCTGCGTGCCTGCCACCCTAACCTAACCTAACCTCTTGTGCACTCCTGTGTGCGCGTCGTGCATCAAGTCTTCCTCCTGGTAGCTAGACGTTACACCAACGTACCTTCTCTCCCTCTCCTTCTCCCTCTCTCTCCCTCCCTCCCTCTCCCTCCCTACCTCCCTCCCTCTCCCCTCCCTCTCTCTCTCTCTCTCTCTCACATGCAGGAGCACGCGCGCGCTTGCGACCGCCATGTTTATAATTTATGAGTATTTCTTTTCATAAATCTTCGGGACAACGGGGTTGGTGCACGCCCAGCGTCCGGCAAGAGCTCAGCCGCTGTCACCTGGGTCTCTCAGATTTCCGCAAGTCCGAGCTCGGAACTCGCATGTGGTTGCCGCACGCGATGACGTTGAATCGTTAGGGGAGGTTTCCTTAGATATTAACGTCTCAACTTGTATCGCCTGCGTCGACGGATATCGTTACAAATTCGATGGCCGGAAACGATAGATTAATTTTTTGTTGTACAAAAAAATCAATCAAAAATATTATATAAGAGAGAGAGTTGCGAGAATGCGACTTGATTTGTGTCCGTTTCTCTGTTGCAATTTTCTTATCATTTCTATATGAGTTATTAAAATCAATAAAGAAGAAATTAATAGTATTTAAAATTTAATTATCTATTTAATAAAATAAAAAGATCTATTTATATACAATTATATATTTTTTAATAAAATCTATAAGCATTATGGACCAAAAATAAAAAAATGACGACTACAAATGATAATAAAACTATTTCTATGTACGTATTATAGAACTGTTCGGAATAAATTCCGATCGGAATTATTTCGTTGTCCCTATAGAAAATACAATAGAAATGGAAAGAATAACTGAATAACTTCGATTGGAATTCATTTCGAATAGATCCATAATACGTGCCTTATTAAAATGCACAAGAGATAAACAAAATGCAAACAATTAGATAATATAAAATATAATTGCGATATACGCAACAAATATGAAAAATATGAAAAGCGCTTGAAGTTAATATAGCGTAATGGATCTGAAAGCAGTGTATAAATCGATACATTGCATAACAATATCTCGATCTGCGTCTTTTATTATTTTATTATACATGCAACACAACGTAATGAATTATTTGCTTTTGTATTATCGCTTTGTAGCGGCTCGATTTGTGTGTGGTCCAATAAAAGCGACCGTTCGTACACAGGAAGTTTTGTGAGCGATCGTTACCGTAATCTTTCGTAGGGAAAGAGTTAATGAGAATTTAATTTTGCAGTGGCCAATCGTTAACATGGTCTAAAAGATTGGATTGAGTGTGTGTGTGTGTGTGTGTTTTTATTGAAAACGAGAAACGATACGATGCACTTAACGCTCTGCGTAAAAACTCGCACTGGGTGCGAAATGATTTATGTGCGTTCCGATGATTCTCTAAATACGTGCAGTGAGAGTGTGTGGACGAATCATCTAACGAAGAAACGCATGAGAAGCCGGAACTGCCAGAAGACAAGAGGAGAATGAACGGTGTCGGGGAGCGACGACGACGGGGAGGGAGGAAGTCAACGGACGAAATGGTCGGTGCGCCGATAGCAACCCCGCAATGGAGCCGTGTCCTCGCCTTCATTTTGATTCCCTGGCGGCATTACGGACCCGCCGGGGAACATACCGGGCACATTATGAAATGTGGCGCGTAGTCTCCGGGGCAAATAAGTTTTCGAGCTCGGAATACATCAGGCAACACGTGTCCTGCAAAAAGCCGAGTTTCGCGCCTCGACAATAAGTTCATGGAAATATAGTGCGCCGCAGGGAGTCAAGGCGGTATTAAAACTTTTTCGCACTCTCTCCCCCGTTAACGTATGAACGCGAGTAATTGTGGCCGCCGGTGACGTTTTCTTGTCCCTTCCGAAAGCGATATCTCTGACAGGATAAGATAACCGCGTTTACACTCGGGAGGGACCGTCTTTATCGTCTTAGCAAATGTTAAAAATACATGACGAGATAATGCGATGCTGATAGGAAAGCACAAACGAGGCTTTTAACGCATGTACTCGCATCGGAAAAAATAAGTTACACTTTAGGTTAAAAATAGTCAATTAATTTTGTTTGATTTTTATATACTTTATTTGTAAATAAGAGCAGACAAAATTATTTAAAGAAGTAAATAATAATTATATAAAAGAAGATAATTTGTTAAAAAGCGAGATAAGAACTTTTCTGCATAAGAGGATAATGATTTTTCTCCGAGCACGCGCTTACGAGGTTTCGGTGAATTAAACTTGGAGGATGCGATCGGGTGGCAAAACCTTACCTTTTAATTAATTTTGCAAAGACTTTATTTTAACAGAATTTAATTTTCGACGTTAAACGCGGGGATAGTTAAACGCGTATTAAGAAGTTGAAAAGTATAGATTCCATGCAATTGTAGCCTTTAATTATAATCGCAATTGCTTTGATGGCATCTGTCTTTATATCAAACTTGAATATTTATTTGTCAATAATACTAGCTGATAAAAAATTGTTGATATTTGAAGCATTTTAAAGACATAAAGTTTCAATTTGTAAAGGAGAGAACGCGATCTATCTAAGTAAGAGAATATAATTCGCTCCCTTGCCTTGCTTCAAAAGTGACATAACTATATAATAAAAATATTCAATTTCTCAGAAAAGAGAACAACTACTTTTCAAGACGACAGAAAATTATTGACTAGTTAAGTAAAGGAATACGTTCTAAATTTAATCGAATGTCATTTTTGTTTTAAAACCTTTAAAAATCATACTTCTTGAATTATTGACGATAATTTGACGATTTCTTAATAAAACTTATTCAATTAATTTTTAATGAATGCTGAAGTAATGTTTATTTAATTCATTCAGGATAATAATTTAAAGAATCACGGGTTTTTTAATTGAATCACTTTTGAAGAAAGGGAACGAACATATCATATAAATTTTATTAAGTATGTTTAAGAAAGTAATAAAATAATATGTTTTTAATAGAGAATCGCGATTATGTATCTTAAATGAAGGATAATTTACGTTCTTTTGTGATGCTATTAGTAAATTATACAACGATTAATGCATCATTATCTCGACTTAAGCAAACCATCATATTGTATCCCATTGCCATTTGATAAACATGGTCAAAGCCGTGTAATCGGTACGAATCTTACCTTCAATAATGGAGCTTAATTAATTTTAATGGTGCAGCAATGGTGTCGGTTGTGCAGCTGCAAATTGCTCGAATAACTCGCTTGTATCCCTCTCTTAGCTGACTGAAATTCTCGTGGTGCCTTTCCTATATTATATGAACCGCTGAGGATAATATACATCTGAGCTACAAAGAGGTGAAATTTTAGAGGTTTGTTTTTACAATGTAAGCAACTTGCAATAATTTGCTCTATGCGATGTTAAGTTAATATTTTTCTAATTTATATATTTAACATAGACTTTAAGAGAATTTTAATTTGACTTTCAATTATCGAGAATTTCAAAACAAATATTCAAAAATTACAAAAACTATAGTATTACGCCTGATAAATGAGGATATTTCATATACATATTCCATTTCACTTAGCTACTTGAAATAACATAAATTTACGATAATCCACACCATCATCGATTTAGATGTTTTACAAATGCTTCAGTAAATTGTCGCAATTTCGATAATAATTGAAATATTGTCGGGTGCACATCGTTGCGCCGGACTAGGCGTTATGACGCCGAGTAACATCGCAATCAGCGAGAATCGTTAAAACTTTTGCAAAATTAATCGCGCGCTGGCGCTGATATAATCCTATTAAATCGTTGTATAAACGCTTTTAGTAAAGCTCCAGTAATTCCGCTTTCGTATCGCGCGATTTAGCTGTAGCGGCGCGGTCGTGCGAAGAGCTGCCACGACGAATCATTAAAACGATCAAGATGCAATCGCTAGGAGTAACTTCGACCAAGAGCGGCCTCAAACGAGGAATTACGACGTTGCGTGAAGGTTGGTCTTAACATCCCTAATCCGGGAGTGGTAACAGGAACTTTCATAATATAAGTAGTAACACAAGGTGTTCTGAAGGTCTCTATCTGTATTACGTTCTTTTATATAAAAAGACGAAATGCCGAAGAGATTCTCATGTAAGCAAAATGCATAATAAAATTAGCGACTGGAAGTTTAGATTCTTTTTTTGTAAATATTTTTGCCAACAATAATTTTTTTTAACAAAAATAAAATATACTTAAGAATTCTTGAAAGTTAACGAGCGCAAAAATTATATACTTAGTCACAGTAAATTCTAAAATTGTACTTCAAGGTAAGAAAGATTACAATATTTTTTTCTCTGATCTGGTTCTGACTAAATAAACTTTAGTCAAACAGAGAATTTCAATTTATAATTTTATTGCTATTTAATATTAATATTGAAGATATGTAGAAGCAATATTTAATAGAATTTTTATTCAAGAAGAAGATTGTAAGTCAATCCAAAATTTTTATGCAATATACATATGCATTTTCGAATACATTAAATTTCATTGGACTGTATTTTACTATACGAATGTTATACGAATATTGTATGACATACCTTTAAAAATAGATAATACATAAAGAAAATATGTTACATTGCTTTGCTTTTAGCTTTGTTTCCCTCTTTATCTTTCATTTATTATTTGCTCTCAATCATCCATTTTTCAATCAAAACTGTCAATACAGGTGTCACCACCAACCGGAATTTGCCCTCGTGAGTTATACAATTGGCAACAATCAGCACCACGTAAAAGGGACAGTAATCAATATTTCTATTATATAAATAACGATAATAACGGGCTAATAAAGAAAGGTTGAAATACCTACTAAAATAATTGAAATTTGTTGCAGTATTTACGTTAAAAAATTGTTCAATTTTCTTTTTCAGATATATTTATATATATATTTTATATATAAATCTTATATATTTAATTCAAATAAGATTGAATCTTGTTTTATAATTTTTAATCCTATTTTTATTTTTATGTATTAATCAACTTGTGGATCAATTTAGCACATATAATAACGTAATTAATTATATCGTTTATAGTGGTTTTCCATTAAATTTTGTATTAAATAAATTGATGTTTTCAGACTTTCTTTTTAAAAACGATACAAATTTCTCTTTTAAATAGCCGTAAAAAGCGCGTTAAAATAAACGGTACGTATTGTACCATTTATTTTAACGCACTTTTACTGTTACTATAAATAATAAAAGTTATTTCCATATTGTAATTTCATTTTCAATTTTGACAAACATGATAAATTTTGAAATAACTTATTAAGTTGCACTTTCGCAGTTTCTAAAACACAGAACAACAAATAATTCTATTGTCGATTTTAAAATAAAACAACTTGATTTATATAATTATTGAAAATGCAAACATTTTCAATATCTTCAATAAACAGAACAATAAACATGCAACTACATGATGCTAAAGTAATGATAGCCTGGAGTGAATCTCGCTTTATCCAATTTCTAGATTAACAATGGACGGAATAATTATAACGAGATTGTCAAGGTAAACAATATACCTACAACGTTGACAACATGAAATTGAGTGCATACACGTTTTACATATAGAATATTAAAATTATCTGTTTAAAATTACTTTTTATCTAAAAAAGAAATTAAAATAAAAATAGATTATATATGTATGTTTAAATACATATATTTTTCCATTATGAAAAGAAATGCATTGGTTTCAACATGCGTAATTTTGCAATGTATATCTTGCACAATGATATACACGGGACACTCTAGCAGGAGCACAAAGAATATTTCTTATCAATACTTTTAGAATTGAGTGTCCACGTTATGACATATGTATTTTCAATATTACGAAAAAACATATTTGTGCCACACAAGATCGTTCGCGAAACTTTCTGGCTTCATTTATAGAATTGCCCGAAGCAAAAGCTCGTGCGTTATCGCGAAGGATTTATCGTCGTCTGACTGAAGCTTAATCGGTGTCCCTCGTGCAAGAAAGCATTAAGAGTGAGTGAATAAGTGAGAGAGAGAGAGAGAAAATATATGTCCTCTTGCATCCCATTCATAACGGCTGCACAGCTTTTCGAACATCGTGCATCAAGTAATGAATAACGATATTGTGCGAGGTGGGATCGGGGTATGAGGATGAAAACAGGTAGAAGAGGAAACATAAGAGGTTTAAGAAGAATCGCTAAGGTTTTACTTTAGAAGAGAGAATGCTACAGGGTGGTGTCACGTTCGGGGATGGGCCGGAGAGAAACGGGAGCGACTTAAGTTCAAGAGGGTATTGCTCAGCGGGAGTGGAATAATCTGCCGGTACTTTCAGATACGCATTTGGTTAAATCGCTGAGGAACTACTTAGCGAAATTACCGAAACGTTTGCGGTACTGCGAGCATTGTCTTCTAACAAAACAAGTGTATTGTTGGGGCGTCACAATCGTTGTGTTAAGTCTTTTTCTCCCAGCAACTAAGATTGTCGCCCATAAATAACGAGCAAATGTAGACAAAAGTATGAAAATCGTATAAATTATTATATAATCTAGAGCAATATGTTATATAAAATAAAATAGTGGCGCATGTGTATAAAAGACTACGAACCTGACGTGTCTTATGTGTGAATATTGCATTGATAGATAAAATGCGCTTCGATGGATCGCTTTGCGAGCGAGTGCGCGCGTATGAGAAAATGATAAAAAATTGTCGTTCCTGTCACGAAAGATCTCGAGATGTTGGAATTGTTACAGCGGAAATTTTATTCGCGCTGCTCGCAACAAAAAACTTGCACCGACATTCCACGAGAAAAGTGGCACTGCATTTTTTTGTTAGAGCGATAGTTTTTATCTTAATCGAGGTTGTATGTATTTTTAGATACAGAGAAGCGCAGCAGTGCTCGATATCTATGAATATAATCGCATTTGACTGTTTTGATTGTTATATCGTTTGTGTCCAGATATTGTTGCGTGCAAATATATAAACGTTCGTTTCACAACCTCGAGGATTAAATTACCTCTCTGGCATAAAATTGAAACTGCCGAGTAGTGTAGTTGGACTAAATAAATTTTTGAAATTTCTCTTAGTATAGTCACGCGCTCGACAGATAAATTTTCAGCCAGAAGAACGACTACGTTCTTTTTAAACGACCAAAGATATTTTTCAGCTACGCTCTTTGTTTCGTGTTCGGAATTAATCTTCGTAAAATCGCAAGAATCTAATTGATCCCGTTGTAGCAACATTCGACCGATAAGAGCGGCTCGTTAAATTACTAATGTAGAGAGAGAAAAAGAAGAATGAAAGTCGATCGTGAAGGAACTAAAGGTGGTAAATATTTAATTCAATCTATCTTTCCCTCCCCTTTCTTAACAGACCTCTCTTAATCTTCCATAAAAAAGAAAATTCTACGAAAATATATGATAGCGGCAATTGTTCTTTGCCGCATTTTGCCGGCCTAATTAAGTTGAACGTAGTACTACAACAGCAGGTGGTATCATGAGAGACAGAGAGAGGGAGAGAGAAATAGACGGCGAAGGGCTGGAAGGGAGCAGAGAGAGCTGTAACGTTGCCATAGCCACTCCCGTGTCCCTGCGGTCAACTTTAACTCGTAAGACATTGACTTTACCGTTTCAACCGCGAACCAGTCGGCGATCTTAAGTGCGGAGGGCGCGCTCATACTGCTATCTATATATTACCCGCCCAAGAACCTCTCGAACCATCCTCGTTGCAGGAAATTAATTTCTCAACGGCGACCGTCGATATACCCGGTGATCTTGCTGGTTAGCAGCTGCTTTTGGAGTGAGTGTTATGAAACACCTAGTCTCCGATCTTAATTTTATTATTATACAAATATATCTAATAATAACATATTTTTATTATATAAATATGTGTGTATATATATATATATATACAGGGTGAGGAAAAAGACACCTAAATAACTTCTGAACGGTTCGAGATGGAGAATTATAGGGATGCAAATGGCATCATAAAATCTATCATTTAATATCAAAAACGCCCATTTTAACACCCCCGGGGGTGGGGGAGAAGGGGGGCGGAAAAATCTTAAATTGCACGTGGGGTCGAGTGAGGACTCGTTTGAAAGGGCCTTCCAAGAGACGAGAACAACGCGTGGTGTCTCGATACTCTTTTTTCTCACCCTGTATATATACATACATATGCATGCATACATCAACATTGCATACAAAATACTTATCTAAAGATCAATATTAGAAACTCATGTTATACATATTATATATAATTTGAATTTGTAATATTGATTTTTAAATAAACATTTCGTATATATATACATAATATGTATATATAGTGCATATATATGCGTGTATACATGCATATATGTAATCTGACGTATCTTTTTATGAGATAATTTCGAGACAACGTGTTATAAGGGTCTTATAACAAGAAGGTTCCATGATATGAAGCTCGGCAGGAAGTTAGCAAGCTACTCAACAGCCTAGCTCGGCAACACCCAGGCCGGGCGTTGTTGCTGATATAATAGGATTAAAAACCTAACTTGGTCTTTCCTAGACTTAGAATTGAGAATACACGACATCTGAGATTTGGATGAATAAAAGACAAATCGAAATACTGCGAACATTCTTTTTTTTTTTAGAAAAAAGATAAAAGTATAAGTGATACATATATTATGTAATTTTTTTTATTCTAATAGAAAATAGAAAGATCTTAACTCTGCACTAATCCGATAGAAGTTTGACAAATCCTAGCACAAATATAATCAAGAATACAATACAGATAAATGTTAAACTTATTTGTCTTAATATTACCGTTTGTATAATAAATAATCATAATACTTATTCTACCCAATTCATTTAAATATTACTTATCATTTCGAGTAGTTTAGTTGTACTTGAAGAAAAAAACCGAAAATAAATAAATAAGAAGGAGAGAAGGGGAAGGAGGAAGGGCGAAAAAGAGACGAGCAATATCGCATAGTTAATTTACTCCGGCAATAATGCCCGGAATCATAAGCCCCAGGTGTTACGTCGCGAATCTTCGACCCTCATAAACACCGAGCACAAGAGCACAAGACTGAGAAAGGGGTGTATGGAGGCGAGAGAGGACGGAAGGAGCGGAAAGCGTGCGGAGGGGAGGGGAGGAAGCGAGAGGAGTGAGAGTGGGTACCAACGGCTTTGCTCGATGTTACAATATCAGTAGCTATAGTTGGATGGAAACTGGTTGCCGTGGTGGACGGGAGAATAGAGAAAGGAACACGGGGTAGAGAGATGGCTGCGGGAGATGGTGGAAAAGGAGGAGGTGGCGTGGAGGGTAACGTAAGGGCGGGCGGTAGACAAGCGGAGGTAAAACCGTTAGCTGTATAGCAATTTCCCTGCGCGCCTCCCTCAATTCCCAAGACTAGTTTCCATCCAACTCCGTGCAGCGCGCCAGTAATTTGTACCTGGCCGGCGCGCGAGAAACGCCGCGCTGGTCCCATTTTCCCTTATCATTTTTTATAACCGACCGATGCGACGCTACGATGCTACGAAGCGTAACAGCGCGGCGCAAATGGACGCGAGGATAGTCTCTTCCTATCGGCATCCCTCCGTCAGGCGCGTGACTCAAGAAATTGCTTCAACTTTTCTCGATCGGGGGATGAGACGCTAATAACGAAGAGAATTTCTCCTCACATTGTCCTATCTTCTCGAAAAGCGTTCCAGAAACTTTCCTCCCCCCCGTATTTCGGCCTATTTTCGGAAATCTCTTATACGTCATGAATTTTATATTTCTATTCTTTTTAAAAATTAAGATACCTTTGAGATTGATTCAATTTCATACTGTATATAAAAACTACCAAATATACAATATTAAAAACACGTTACATAAAAGTTTATGTAATAAACTTTTATGTAAACATGTCATATGTTACCAAAAATGAGAACACATCGCAACAACGCATTTAGATCGAAAGTCTAAAAAAATCGAAACTTTATTTTAAACAATTGCAAATTCTAATTTTTAATTTATCATTTCAAACCCTTCAATATTTCTAAAGCTGCAAGGAGATACGAAAATCAAACGAATTGCCAATATTATGTTGCCAATGGCATTATATGGTAACATAAATTTTCTCGTAAATAAAACAAACGCGATGTTTTAGTCGGATTAAAAATAGAGGCGAGACGCGCGTGAAAGAAAAAAAAAAAAAAGGAGAAAAGAAGCTCCAATCGATAATAAGGAGCATCTCAACGGAAGGACGCTCCGGTGTATTTATGTCTCTCTTTAGAGAAGGGGTAATTAATCCATCGCGTACGTACATCACGCGGCAACGGTTTCTCTCTCCTCTCTGAGCGCGCCTTTGTAAGTCACGCGGGAATATGAGCGCCGCGGTCGATAAGTTTACAGCTGCATGCGCCTGAACGAGTTTACGTTCGGAACTGCAATGAGTTACGTCGCTATTGAATATCGGCGGGTGTGCAAATATATACATATATATATATATATATATGTACACACATATATATATAGATATATGTATATATATGTATACATATCGCGACCAAGTTACGACGCTGGAATCAGATTCGTGTCTTTGAGAGACGAGATCTTCGTTAGCTACAAAAGTAAATCAAATCTATCGGATATCAGACAAATATTTTATAGCATGCCAGCTTTTTATAACAATATGTATTCCACAATACGCTTTGACAGTAAAAACCGATACGCTGCGTATAATTTTCTCATACGCATGTAATTTTAGAAGTAGGTATCGATTCGTAGAGATTTTTATGGGACTCGCGGGCGAATAAGGAAATGTATTTTCGATATCGCGGAAAAATAGAATCGACCAATACACAATTCGAATAGCATTTTAAAATGACGAAAACGATCCATAACGGATTCTAGGTAAGTTTTACTCCATTCCATCGTATCATTATCATGATAATGAAAAATATAATTATCAACATATCGATCGGCGAACGTAAATACGTTTCGCTTCGAAGTTTTCACGATAAAATTGTTGCTATTCGCAACGACCTCATTCCTTACAGTTGCAGCAAGCACAACAAGATTTAAATAAGAGTCGTATCTCAGCCACAGAGTAGAACGTACTTTACTTAACTCGAGTAACTCTTGCGATTTCGAGTTTACCTACCCGTACAAGAATTTGACCGCATTACCTCTTCAAATTTCCTTTTTCAAGCCTGAACTTTGCAGCAGTGCGGAAAGGATTAAACGCGATATTAATAATAGAAAGCATATAAAGAAGAAAGAATATATCTATAGAGTCTCTTAATAAACAAAAATATTCTGCTTTTTTTTTCCAAGCGAGCTTAATAAAATAAAGTCAATAAACTTTCCAGAATACAAAAGCAGAATACAACTTGAGTTAGCGTTTAATTTACCGTGTACATTATTAGTATAATAAATCAACAAAACTGTAGCCTCGCGATACTCGCTTATTAAAATATATATGTATATTCCGTACTTATACTTATAACTAACAATTCAATGGTTCTGGTTAAAGCTCCATATATGTTTATGGAACTTTAACCTATATGACATATGTATATACAACCGTTGAATTGTCCCCTTGGAAGGCGACAACGACCATACTCGGAAAAAGGACCAAATATACGTGTAGCGAATTTCACATTTTAGAATTCTTACCTCGGCTGTACGCGCACCTATACTGGAACTGAAACGCCGGAAAGCCGAAAGAAAGGAAACGTTCCAAATGTGTTATGCGATACATTCCGAAATAAATAGAATCGATATAACGCGCTGCGAGCGCCTCGCAACTGCACCGTACGGGATAACTTTCACCGAGATATTCGCGTCCATAATGTTCAATATCGCAATCGCAAATCGAAATGACAATGGGCGATGTGTGCTGTTTTGTATCGGGGAAAAATCCAAGTCGTTACTGCCAGTCTGTGAAGTAAAACTGCTTGGCTGGCGCAGGGAGTATGCAGCACGTAAAATTATGTCAAGGAGTACGAATCGAGTTTTCGCGTTGACAGTACAAGCGAAGTTGGACAAACTCCTCTCGCGCTCGAAACTGCTGTAGTACTTTCGGACCACGTGAATGGTACCTGGCTTTGGTATCAAATTATTGTACATATTCACCATAATTGATCATCATTGAACATGATGTTTTGCGCGGAATTACCCACCGGGAAATACGAGCTAATGATGTCAAAGATAATAGCTATATGACGTTATTTAACCCAAATGGAGAATACATATGGGGTGACAATCGGGGAACTAAATAGCTGTTATTTTGTAATAAATCAATAGAATGAAATAAATTAAATATCATATTGCAGAAGAAATTCGTTATTTTAATTAGCGCGTAATAGAAGATATACGCGTATAAACTTGTAAAAATAAATATTATAAAAACAGCATGTACATTTCAGCTTATTACATGACTCAGTGACATTTTCAAAATAACGACCTCTTGCACAATAATCTTGTACAAGATGCTTTTAAACATTATTAAATATACTTTTTAATATTAATAATTGTAACTAAAATTGTAACTGTACTTTCGAAAAATTCCAAGGAAAAAAAAAATTTCTCTCATGTAAATGGCCATTTACACTGGAATCTTTTAACTATACATTATTAAGCTATACAACCAGTTAAATTTTTGTAATATTTTATAATATTTCTTTTTATATGTACAAATATACAATATATACATATGATATATAGATACATATTTCTTTTGAACTATATGCTAATAAAAGTAACAAATTTATTCTGTAAAATGTTGTTTAACTAATTTTAATTTTGTCCATTTATTATAAAATAACTATATAGTTTCAGCAATTTCTCCATTATCCATGATGTATAACAGAGCACAAATGCCATAGAAATCCATAACGCACCACTTTCATTCTAGCCCAATGAAAATTTCAACTTTTATAACAAAATTTGAAATTTATTGTTATATTACCATTATAATTTGTGCATATTTATCTATATTTATTTGGGGTGGGGAAAAAATAGAGAATACGTGCACGAGAATTGAAATTTAATACGCACTACATCATCATTAAATCATGGCAAATAAATAAATAATTAATCATACGAATGTAATAAATGAAATTATTGACCAATTGATGTATCTGCTCGCTGCCTTCTCAGCTGTTTAATACCTCGGAGCCGCTCATCCGCATAAACACAAATCGACTGGGGAAAACCTGACTAATTACAATCTAATATCATACTAATCGAGACGCGATATGGCTATTATGGAATTATTTCATAAGATACTCTCGAAATCTGTTTACTTTCAAAGTATATAGTGTTAAATACAATAATAATTAGCCTAATTATGTGATATTGATTAAACACAATCTAAGAGACAGAAATATAAAAAATGATTATTTAATATTGTATATTATTGCAAGAAAATCTAATAAAATATTAAAAATTTTCAGATTTTGTGATGCTTCGCTATATAGCATTGATATAATTTTTTAAATAGCTACATGAAATTAGGACATTTTAGAAAATTTATTAAATTATTATAAAATCCTGTTTCTAATTATATTTCCAATATGAATTTAACTTAAATATTTGTATCTTTTATTTTAATCTCTGTAATTGAAAAATTTGATATATGTATGTCATACTATTTAATTCTAAGGATTTAATATTGAAAGCTAAGAAGCTATTAAAAATATCATTTTATCAAGTTGTTATTCTTAATACATGGAAAGAAACGTATTTAATATACATGGAAAGCAACGTATTTAAATAAAAAGTAAAAATTACAGTTTAATAATAATTATGTACATCATTCTAGATATTATTTCTACTCGTTGTTATTTGATTTTTTATCTAAATACACGCATATAATGTCGTATCGTTATCAATATGTATCTGCATCCAGTTGTGTTGTGAATAGTATGATTCGGCCTTTATTAGCATGTCATGAGATTGTAATTAGTCGGGTTTTTTCGATCGTATCGTACGCACGAGTGTGCCCCGCGAGCAATGAAGCAGCTGACGCCACAGTAATTAGCTGATGTACACCTCGCATGTTGTGGTATGAATATCAGTGTACAGCCGCCTCTCCGTGTCTTACAAATTTGCCACATGTACAAAAATACATTCCAATTTGCAATAGTAACACAAGTTGAGCAAAAAAAGACATTCTTTTTTGAGGAAAATAGTAAACATTTACTGTACTTCTTTTGACGCTGAAAACAAATATTTGCGCTAAAATGCTTTGTTGCATCACAATTCTGAGAAACACGAACTCAAAGCTGTAAAAAAGAATTACTTTAAAAAGTATTTTATTACACTACGATATTACATAATAAGAAATACTTGATGTCCTTATTCAAAATTACGTATGTTGTTAAAACTTTTAGCTTGTTGAGTATAATTTAACATATTAAGCAAGAAAAAGGATGTTTTTATATATTTTTAGATTTTTTTTCTTACTTTGTATAATATTTTGTTTTCATCATTACATTTCATTTCATGGATATACATTTAGAGCTGCATCATGTGATAAGTGCTTCTCAGCATATCCTGTATAAATGTCACAAGTCACAAGAATCGACAACGAAGCAGTAAAATGATAGCAGGCTGTTATATTTCGTATTATCCACTCTTTCCGGGTATACCGCAAAATCAATAAGCCACGGAAATGCTGTATGGAACAACCGGCAATCGTTGAATTTGCGTGTAAATTGGCGTGCTGTGTGATCGTAATTAGCTGCATTTTTTTTCACGCGATCGATCAGTATTCGCGTGAGTGAACGTCGACGAGAATGGAAAACGATGAAATCCCAATATGAAAGCACAATGCGGTCGGTGAGCACATTCATTTTTCACGGACTAATGATACTGCTAGTCAAGAGAGATTTAAATGCAAGAAGAAATATTGATTTTTGCCGTGTTTACAATACCAATATTCTAGACAACTAGATAATTTCCAATATTTGTAATAACTTTGAAAATGGAGAGATTTCGTACATAAATGCGAAAAGAAATATTGATTTTTGTCATTGTTTACAATACCGATATTCTGAATAACTAGATAATTTCCAATGTTTGTGATAACTTTGAAAATTGTTTTCACGTCTGTGACATACGTTTGTAAAATACAAAAAAATACCGAGAACACCGCTTTTTAAAGAATAAAAATGCCTTTTATGAGCAATAAAAATGATACTGTGATGTAATTTAACTTGAATCGAAATACTGCAAGTATAAAATGATGTATAAAACGTTATTTTCTAAATTATACTTCAGCATTAAAACATATATTAAACACATAATAAAATATATTGCGTTTAATATACTATTATGCGTTCGTATATGGTTAAAAGTCACCAAAAGTTATCACAAAAACTTCATAAATATGTGAAATTGCATTTTTAATTTAATTCTGTTATTTCATTTATTTATATGCTTGGCATTTAAAACATACGTTTCTGTAATTGCTCATTTATTCATGATGATGCGGTATCATTACGTTATCGTAATTGCGCTGTAACGAACATTCCGTCGAGCTGGATGCATTTTCGTGAATTCATTAATGAGAGATACTATTTTAATAATAAAAAATACTATTTCGTTTCTCAACCATTCTACTTAATCGACACTGCACGCAATCTACATTATTCTTTATGATAATCTGTTATTATTTAAAATGTAGTAGCTTCTCTAAAAAGTAGTCTCTCTCTCTCTCTCCTCTGTGTATATATAATGTTTTTTTTATATTTGCAAATAGCTAAATTTAATAAAAAAATTACCTATATATGTAATGTTCCTCTTATAACGTTGTCTTATAATGTTGTCTAACTTATCAGGTTTCCAAAGTCGACAGTATTACTTACGTTACAAGTGTCTCTTTAACGATTTTGCTTACTTACCAGTAATTTCTCTAGCGCTCTGCTTCATCGTTACGAACCGCGATGTTTCCTCGTTACGTTAAAATTTCCCTCGAACTAGTTAACGGAATAAAATTGCATGACGTATCGCGAAACTGTTGGTAAAGTAGCGGGGGAACTTTTCTACTCGTTGTCGAAGCATATTTCACGATCTATATCGCGCGCAGCAAAATGAAAGCAAATTTGGCTTTTGCGTTCCGCGGTGAATATACCGCGCCGCCAATAATGAAATAGAGAACGTAACGTAAATCTTGACTTTTACGCCGCTGATGATATGTCTACATGATCGGTAATTATTTATCGAGGATGAGAATAAACTCATCGATTATTTAATGGGAGTACCAAGTGAATACCGTGATCAAATTAATTATTCTCTTGCGGCTTTAACACGAAGACGTATATATCTAACATGTGCGCATTAAACAATAACGTATAGTTGATCAATATATATATGTATGTATATATATATATATATATATATATATATTAGAGCTTCAAACATTTACCTCGGCTGATCGCCAAAAGCGAACCGTGTAAATTCGCTTTTACGCTCACATCTTCACTCGCGCCCCCGCCCGTATGTACATCCTATTCTATTGGGTAGCTATCCGATCCAATGTTCCTTACAAATATTCGATGTCACGGAGACGAAGAGTCTCGTCTCATTTTCTCAGAAAATTCTTTTTATCCTTTGTCTACGGTCTCTATGCGGATGTGGAGAGTGCCGCTAAGGAAACCGATAGACGACCGTCTACTCCTGTCAAGTTCCACCCTTCCTTCCGCACCCCTCTGACTGGAGATAAGTCAGATCGCGGAAACGGGTAGCGCCTCTGACATATATCTCCTGTGCTCTCTTCATGACCTCGTCATTGCGGTAAAGACGTCGCGTTGTTGTTTCTGTATAGCAATGTAGCACGGTCGGTTGGCTGAGCGAAGAGCAGGATGAAGGAAGACGAGCGGATCTGCGGTGAGAAAAGTTAACCAAGTGGAAGCGGAATTTCTCTTTCCCTTTTCCCTTCCTCTCGAGCTATTTCAAAACGAGAGGAGATAATCACGTGTATTCGCTCGACAAATATTCGCCGTTCTCGAGCCGTTCGGTGCGAAAACATAAAGGCGAGTTCTATGTGAAGTCGACGGCACAAAGTTTCTTTCCCATTGTCGACAGAATTTCGTGAGGAAGAATCGTGAGAAGACACTAGCAGAAGGTGGTGAAGCAAACCACAACTATAATCCAACTTAACCGAATATCTTACACGATTTTCTCGCAAACTTTCGTACGTATATCTAGATATCGTCTTAATTAAAAATTTTAATCAAATTTTAATTACAATAGAAAATGGCATATGTCAATTTAATTCTAGAATTTTCGGACATTTTTATACGTAATTCTAGTAAAAGTGTATGATTTCCGATTTTTTTTTTAGAAGAACATTAAATATTGTAGAATATGTATAAAAATAAAATTCAAGTCTGCTTGCTGAATTGCAAAACATAAATGTTTAAATAGGCTAATAATTCTTTTTTTAGATCAATTTTACTTCTTTTTGAAGAATTTGTGTAATCTCGTTAAAAAAATAAGAAAAACAATTTTCTAATTAATTCCACGAACAATTTGTTATATAATTAATTTATGTGATAGTTGTTTTGATTATTATTGTTGCTATATTAATTATTATATATATTGCTGTGTCGATTGTCATATCATAAATTTCAATTATTTTTTGTTCCATAAACCACTATTGAATTTGTTCAATCTCATGTGTTTTTTATTTTTTTGTATGTAGAGTATCTATATAAATTTATACTAAATGTAATTTTATTTACGTTATATTTTTATGCCTTATTCAAAAATAATACGAAACAAGAGTTACACATACAATTAATAAACTCATTGACCTGTAACGTTAACCAGCTTGAAAAGTCTAAAAAAAATTGTTATATGTTAGATAATTTATAAGCATGTTGCTATACTTCTGTCTTTCAAGCTTTTTTTACTCTTTTTTATAAAGTATAACAATTTCTAAAAATATTAAAAAGTTGATATTTTCTCCGAATGTTTAGCAAACTCCTTATAGTTCTTCAATTAATTTTAATATTATTGTTATATATATAATGTTTTTACCGTAATATTTTTTTCATTATAACACACGCCGTTAGCAAGAACCCTCCGGAGCCACGTTACGTTTACGTTTATACACGCATGCGTATGTCAGATTGGTTTATGCGTGGTTTGCTTATGTTTACAAACCCCATTCTGTATTGTACGAACATTACTATTTTAGTGGGCATTCGGGAATGGGTATATTGTTAGAATGGCCGAAATACAAGCATAATGTCATTATAGGATACATACGTAGTAGGCATACGAGACAGTTTTGTGATTAAAATAGTTTGGAAAGCGAATAGATTTGAACTCGACCCCATTTGTTCAACTCGATTTAATATCGTGTATCTGATATTTATGTCAGATATTGGTTTATGCGTGGTTTGCTTATGTTTACAAACCCTGTTCTGTATTGTACGAACATTACTATTTTAGTGGGCATTCGGGAATGGGTATGTTGTTAGAATGGCCGAAATATAAGCATAATGTCATTATAGGATACATACGTAGTAGGCATACGAGACAGGTTTGTGATTAGAATAGTTTGGAAAGCGAATAGATTTGAACTCGATCCCATTTGTTCAACTCGATTTAATATCGTGTATCTGATATTTTTTTACTTATATGTTTAAGTCGTATTAACTCCTAGTACACACGATAATATTCTGGTTCTTTACTATACACGATAGAATATTCGCGTCCTGAATTAATTTTCACCCGAGTTTTCATCACTTTCACAAATATATAAAAAATTATTAAATAATTCCTATACGTATTTTATAATTTAAGAATTTAAAAATCTTTAGAATTAGTATTAATAAAGATATGTATTAAAAAGAAGGAAAACATAGAAACGATTATTTAACTAGTGCTTATAGTATTAAAAAAAAAAGAAATACAGTATAATATATATATTATATATATTTTACACTGTATTATATATATTTTTTTCTATACATAAGTGTATCACAAGCGTATACAAAATATTTCAAGATTAAGAAAAATAACTTGTTCCTAAAGATATATTATAATATGAAAACGATATTCATATTTATTTATCTATTCTTCGTACTTTTTACTCTCTTCCTTCTTTTTTTCCTTTTGTCTATCTATCTTATATCAGTAATTATAAAACGCTATGTCTAGGTATGTAAACTTAGAAATGTCGAAATTCACCGAAAATTCTGATTTAAGATGACGAGTGGTGAATAGAGATCGCTCGTTTGCTCCTACGAATATTACTCTTATGCTGGTTCAAAGCTCAATAAATCATTCGACTTAATCGCAGCGCTCGTTGCTTAATCTGTCGTTGAATTACGAAGGCACAGCGGGATGTCCGAAAGTACGGTTCGTCATGCGCGCAATCGGCGAGGAGCTGAATAAAAGAATATATATCCTCGACCAATTCCATACTTGAGTCGCAGTCGTAATCGGACCTACCGTCATTACGAGTTAACGCAAAAGATAATGAGCGGCAAAAAGAAAAGCCTGCGTTCGGCCTGTAGCAAAACGACATCCATCGCAGTTTCCACGGCGTGGTAATAACGGCTGACAATGGTGCACGGACGTTCGGTTTAATTAAGTTTAGTAATTTTAATTAAATGCAAGGCGTGCGAAGTAACTCGCGGAAAACGGGTCGGTCTAAATTTATGTTCGATGGATCGCGTTCTGCGGCTGATCGCGCGTACCTTTGAGAGTTTTCACCAGCTATACATGAACTACCTTTGCAGCGTGGTAACGTGTACAGAATTTAATTGCGGAATAAATTAATGTCGTTCTTTGAATAGGCAACGAAATAGGCAGCCGTGTGCAGGAAAGAGGTAAATGGCGGTATGGCGAAGTCTGACGTATCTTTGCGACTAGTAAAGCGACATGAAAGCCATGCGCAAGCAGTTTTAGAATACGTAGCGATAGATTGATTTATGAACATTTATACATGGAATGCTTTTCCCAATATAGAAATTATCTCTCGATTAGGATTAATTATATCTAGTTATATTATTTAAATTGCCTTAGAATAATAAAGTGTATTTATAACAAAGTTATTCTCAAAATATTATTCTATAATAGAATTATTACTTGACACATTCCTATAAGTTCCACAAACATTTTTGGATACTACATAGAAGCAAATTGAGATCGTAAAGACCTAAAATACTCTACAAATATCGCGTGTTATGTGGGTCGATCAATGAGCGCGCGCTGTTGTAATCACGATATCCCTATTGGAAAATCGTAATCGACGTTATCGTAAAAATCTCAATAGTACCAGATATCGTGCTAACAGAATGCAAGATTAATCATTGCGAAATATCGACGCGCGTACATATCCAGGTCATCTGTCTAATAATATTTTCCTCAAAATTGACAGATGGCGAGACAAGGTACGTCCCTAGCCATTTGCTTTTGCAGGGATCAGAGAGAAATCATTAACAAGGTGTGCGAATACACAAGATCGATCGGAAGGGATCGTCTTCGAACCTATGAACCGGAGAAATTGCCGCGTCGAGAGAAAGATGCGTCGGGCGGACCTCGCGCCAACAATACGGTCGTTATGTAATATCGTTATGCCATTTGGATCGTACCGCGCCAGTTACCGCTGGTATCCGATTCCGAAAGCGAACGAACGGGTCCGAACAAAAGGGCCCAGGACAAAGAGCGGGCCGAAGCGCGTGACTGCGGGTCATCTGGAATCGAGCTAATTTGATAGACGGTGCCAAATGCGGTGTGGAGCCGCGAGCAAGAAAAAAATACGCCCGGGTCTCATCGGGCACACCAAATGCAAACGTTTTAACTGTATTTGAATGGCGAAGCACTTCCGGATCTACGCTCGCTTGCGAAAAGCGCGCATCGATTCGCGCGCACGTATTTTCACGATGCGAGCCCCGAGGAATCGCTTTGTGGCCAGGATTGTGTTGCTCCGTCGAATCATAGAGAACAGACAAAGCATTTAATAGTTTCGAGGAACGACTTGTGCTCAAATATGTTTTATAACGAAAATTCAAAGTTGTCCGGTTCTGTCCATTTATTGAATATCATGAACTACGATGATTCTTGTATATTAGTAGGTACATTTGTTTTGTAGCTGTGATATTTTTTATTATAAATTATTTTCGAAATTATAATAAGGAAATATATAAATTTATTAATTTTTTAAGTTTAAAAAACAAAAAGCTAAAAATTATGTTGTATTATAATATGTACATAACACATTATATAATATATAATATCATTGATTATCCCTGTACGTTTTTAAAAATTTATTTAAAATACATTAAGAGTTTCATTTTTTTCCACAAGAATGTTAAAATATAATCTTCGTATAATTAATGCTTAAACACGTATAAGAATGACATATAACAAATTAAATCTAAGTGAAATAAAATGAAATGTTCATTATTTGCATGAAATAACTATGAAAAATAACGTTATGATGCTATTATTGAGATAAATTACATATAAGAACCAGTATAAAATGCAAAACTTAGGTTGCGTGTGTGTAAATGTAATAAAAAGCGGCAAGTACTTAATTGCAATTGTGGATGACAGCAACATGAACAAGAGGTAGCAGGTGTTGTCTTAAATTTGTAAAAGTGCTACCGCTAAGCATGAATAAGCAATTAAAAAAGCACCGCAAGCCTTAAAAAAAGAACTCTTTGTGAGCTCAATTACCCACGGGATTTACGTTCCGCCTATTTACATCCCCCACATCTTACTATCCTAGAAAAAAAGTATATTTCAGTTAATATAGCATTAAATATTTAAATAGAACGAATTAACTAGAAATTAATATAAAAAATATAATTAATGATATACTGATAATTAAAACTTAAATAAATAAAGGTTAAGTAAACATAATAATAATTCTAATATACATTTATGCGTGACTCTGATGTGAAATTCAAATCTATAATTAATATATTATAAAATGCTTTTTTCTATTTATTATATTTATAATTCGATATGAAAAATTATATATAGAAATCTGATAATAACAGATTAATTATTTGAAATGTTAAATACATATTTGAATGAAAGAAACCTAAGGGTGTAGAATTGTACACTATTTCGTATACAATTTATTCACAGTTAACGGGATAAACGTACCTATCCAATACGGTAACCGAAGAGAGATCTTGGCGAGCAAGCGTTTGCTATTGGCGCGCTCTCGTGTGTTGCGATAATGAATTTACGTCACGCGCTCGTCTGAAAATACCCGCTCCCAAGCTGCGCCTGTAATCGCAACAAAACCGAAGCTCGGATGGTGCCGCGTAATTCGCCCGCATTAGTCACCGTGCTCGGCAAGGTCCGCGACTACAATAGTAGTCCTTAGAGCGAGCTATCGTCAACTCCGTGCAGGTCTCACGACGTGAGCAACAAAGGCTTTTGCGGAGGTGCGATGTTGCATAGGCGGCTCATTTAGCTTCTCTTTGGGCGTTCTTCTTTAACAACTGAAAAAGGAAGAGAGAAAGAGAGCGAGAGAGAGAGAGAGAGAAGAAGAAGAAACTATTTATCTCTCCACATTGATTTCCAAGCACGTGTTTTTTTATCCAATCCATTTGTCTAATCATGATCCAAAGAAATAGTTCTCTCTCTCCCTTTGACTTCTTTTTTTACACAAGGCTCGTTCATTACGTTTCTTTTCCTTCTCTTTTTGCTTTTTGCGTTAACAAGAAACAAACATTAAACAAAGTACACTAATATAAATATTACAATTTCAACTGTGATTGTATATCATTATTCATTAAATATGATAGCGGATGATACCTATTACGTTTTAACTTTACATCAAATAAAACAGGACTTTTAATGTGATAAAAGCATGTTTTGAGATTATAAATAATAGCCCATTCAATTTAACGGCATATTACAAACTGACTCGCATTTCCACGATGCAATTTGCGTATTGATTAATGCTCTGTTGCCGAGTAACGATTAATAAAATACATTCACCGCACATTTACAGTCAGTCGTAATATAACAATACGATATCATAATTTACAACAAATTTTCAGATGTTTCGTATCAAGGATAGAAAGAAATAATTGTTTCAACTATCGTATCTTTGCAACAAAGTTACTATAACTTGAAATGCTTGTTAAAAAAGAAGGAATTAATATTTTCATCTTTAAGATCGAAAAAAAGTTTTAATTCGAATATACAAAAAAAAAATTCAAAAGTTACAAATGAGACATAAAACAACGTCAGGATAAGTATAAACTCATTATTTACTCTTAGCATTATTAAAGAACTTTCCAATTTAAGCCTAAAATCAGTTTGAAGTCAAATATTTATCTCGCTGTGTGTACGTCTAAAAGATTTACAACCGAATTTAGAGTGAAAAACAAGAAGACGACCAACTTGACTTGACATTTTGATACAAAAAGGGGAAACTTGACATAAGAACATCGCAACAAAGCGATTATTTCCACGGGATATACGAGATGTCGACATGTGGGACTTCCCTCGCGCCTCTCTTCCTCTCACTTTCTTCGTATTTTGCGCGACGATCCCCTTCCGCGTCTTTAGTCTTTCTCACCGTGTGGCATTCATTCGGCACGCCTCCATTTTTCACGTCCTTTCCGTATCCCGCCCCCTTGCCCCGTGTCATCTGCCACTACGATCTTTCGTCGACTTCTTCGCCGACTCCCCTGGGTATTCCGCTCTCTCTCTTTTCGCCCTTAGTCATATCTCACTTTCTTTTCGCCCCCTAACATCTCGTGCGACCCTAGACTCTTATAAAAATACTCTAACGTGCCGGGACTAGAGACGACCAAAGCGACGCCGCGTCGCCTACGACGTAGGCGACACAAGAGAATCGCCCTCAAATAAATCCCGTGCGCATGATCCTTTTTACAAACGCGGCATTTGCATAATTGGGGTAATAACCCGATACTTCTCCGAGAAATCTCGCATAGGAAGCCAGAATAAGAATCGACCGTACCATAATGACCACATCTACATATGTCGTTGATAATCAGAGTCATTGATAAAACACTTCGTTTCGTGGGTAATATATATGTGCGATATATTATCATGATACGTCTAACTGAAAGGTAGTGACTAATAAAGAAATACAGGCAAAGATCTTTTTCCGATTTTAATAAATTTTGAATGTACATATGTTTGAATATTGTAGATCAAAACGTATTTTTTTTTAATGCTCTTATGCACAATAAGGAAGTGAGGGAACACCTTGAAAAAATCAACTTTTAAGTTTCTAAGCATATAAGTCATAATATAACAGTTGTAATGTTAAAACAATCAAAGATATATAAGAAGATATATATTTTAAAGATTTTATAATTTTAAAGAGGTTTAAAGACGTGTACAATTTTTTCAAAAATATTAGATACATTTTTCGTAATTTCCCCATTATTTACCTTTTCAGAAAATTTAAAAATATTGTTACGACAAACTTAACGATTAAAGCTTAAAAATAAGAGAGCTTACAGATTACAGATAAATTCAACTATGTATAAAAAAATTCTAATATTTCCGAAAAGTAGGTGTCAGAATGTTTTAAAAAATGCAAAATTTTTAAAAATAAAGTGCCTTTGGAACCATAACACTTTAAAATAAAATATTTTTTATGTAGGTACCTACTGTTGCAACAGTATGCTCTTTAAAAAAGAAAAATCGAATTTTTTGCAATCCTATCTCTTTCCCCGTCGAACGGTTTATTCGAATTCTAGTCTCCTCGCTCTCCAAAACATTCTACATCTGTTGGATGTTTTATCCTCTTAACGTGCATAAGATCAGCATTTTATATTATAAAAAATATAACGTGTGTCTCTTATTTTGGTTTTAATCCACTACAATACATTCAAGGCTCATTTAAATCGAGCAGGGAAGAGGAAGTTGCATGCATTTCCATTAAAATACATTCTCTTGTATTTATTAAAATATATTTTCTCGTTAAATGTATGAAATTTATTAATATGTTTGGTAAAAAAAAATAGAATTATTACACTAATGTATACTTTTTTTACAATTAGACAAACATCACTCTTAGAGGTTACTTTTGGAACAAAAATATTTACTTTTCCAATAATAACTATATATATCTTTACTTACGCTTGTGTTCTCGATGTCCTCGCTATCGAGAAATCCACGTGGAGCTCAGTCTTCCAGAAACTAGACGCTCGATCGGATACGAGAACGAAAGACATCGTTGCGGTAAAAGTGCACGCGGATACGTATACACACTCGGAATGTCTCTCTATAAAATTGTCAGGTATCGTTTTCTCTGGTATGTAACAGCGCATAAAGTGTCGTCCGTCCGAAGAGGCCGCCATGGTTGTTTCTATTGTTTGGCGCGCAGGTGTTCCCATAAGGAATTCGTCTGCTTCTGCTGAGACTCTCGCTCGAAATCGACCGAGTACTTAAATCAAATACAATATATCAATAAGAGAAACTGTTTATTGACATAGTTTGTAATTATGTAATTTTTATTTCTTTTTTCGTTCTATTCGCTGCAGAAGATGACTCGGTACAACTGAGATATAACCGAGTAACGAACGAGTATGAAAAAGAAAATAAAATATATATACGATAACATTGCTTTCTGTGAGGCAAAAATTTTTATGACAAATTATTTTATTTGAATCACTTGTTGAAAAATCATTTAAATTAAAAAATTATTATCTTCTTCAAAATATTAATATTCTTGAAAGTAAAGTTTTATATAAAATAATGCTATTTTATATTTTATTTTTGAAATTTGAGTGATTTTTAACAATTCATTCAATTTAGAAAAGAATAAACACATATTTTAATTATCAGTTATAAATTATTTATTAATACAAAGAATTATCTTTATAAATAAATCTTTCCAATTGTATCACTATGTACAATATTGTACTATATACTATATACTATATTGTATCACTATATACACTATATACTATATACTATATACTATACTATATTGTACTATACTATACTATACTATATACTATACTATACTATACTATACTATTTACTATACTATACTATACTATACTCACTATATACTATATTGTATCACTATATGCGCTACTACATGGAAAGAACATGATTTTACCAGAGTATCTCAAAATTTAGCTAGATACAGGTCTGAAAATAATATCGTTAAACTATCAAAATAATTACGTTGGAATCACAAGTATGATAAACAATGCAGCACAAAGTTTTGACATTCTAACCAGTTTGAGTATCCTATATGCATAATTATTTTGATGGTCCGAATAAAATTATCAAAATCTGTAGCTAACTAAATTTTTAGATACTTTACAACAAAGCCGTCCTTGTATATACATATCTACATATGAATCTGAAACGAGAAAATTGAGGAACATATCGTGACTGTCATGAATATAAAATTAGATCTCAGGAGAGAGAATTACGTATATGCAGTCGAGTGGATATTATGCACGTAGTAAACGTAAATGTCAAACAGCTTCGAGCATCTCTAGATACAATAGACGCGCGTAATCACGGAGGATTACTGCATACATCGGTTGTTTTGCCATCGGGTAGAGAGACCGGCGGGCAGGAAAGACTGGACGTCGTGTACGACCGAATTCAGCCATGAGCTTCCGTATCCTGGTTCGCATTTGATTCTATGCACCGGCGCAGTTTACGTTGCGTAATGTGAAACCTTTGAACGTTCCACGAGGAGGATGTGCCACGCGCTTGGTGGTCTGCTTACACGCATACATTATGACGGAGCTAAAATTTAACAGTAATAACCACAAACAGTAGTTACGTATGCATGGTTTACCAGCAGAACGAATCGATACTCGAGCGGTGCGCCTCGCACCCGCGCGAACTCCTCGCGTGAAAGTGGAGAGAGAGAGAGAGAGGGAGAGAGAGCACAGAGGGCCGAAGCGCGCGGAATAACCATGCGAAAGTTTTAGCACAGGTGATTATTTGCACGGGATGAAAGTAATCGAATATTAATTACTTTCGGACGGGTACGTTGCCGACCGGCGCGGCGGCGCGGCGGCGCGGCGCCGGAGATAAAGCAGCGACCTTGCCTTGATATTTACATGATTCTCGATACACAAACAACATAGGAATTCCAA
This sequence comes from Trachymyrmex cornetzi, assembly GCF_001594075.2. Classification (NCBI taxonomy): domain Eukaryota; kingdom Metazoa; phylum Arthropoda; class Insecta; order Hymenoptera; family Formicidae; genus Trachymyrmex; species Trachymyrmex cornetzi. The sequence goes on along the minus strand of NW_017296881.1, from coordinate 3,230,724 downwards.
TGTACACAGTCTGACGCGCAGCCACCTCCTATTTTCCGTAGTGGCCGTTATTAAATTTTACTCTAGATAGCCCGAAATGCAAAACTATTTTGGTATATATGGAAGCAATATGGAGCTTAAAAAAAAAGGGTGAGTAAAAAGAGAGTACGCGCGCAGTCGAACCTCGGCTACAATATTAATTCTTTACTGTAGAATTTTTCACTTTTCTTTTTTGCAATCCCTTTATATCCCCGGATTCGTTTATGAATAGTGATGCCTACGAATACGTCCTTTATTTTTAGCGCGCGCAAGAAAGGACAGCGAAACGTGCAGTTTAAATATCGGGTACGGTTGTAATTTTCAACCACCCCGTCCGAATGTCCTTTTGCGCATACGTTTTTCATGCGCGGCCCGATCGCTTGTGATTTTTCCTTGACCCGGTCGGGAATTACATAAACTCGCGAATAAAAGCGGAGTGTACGTGTCCACAATTTTTCGCGGTGCACAAACGACGACAGCACGAGTCGCAACAAATAACATTCATAGGACTACGCGCCCCGGGCGCATGCCGGCATTTTTGCGTTTTCCGGGAGGGTTTTTTTTTTGTTCTTTTATTTCTCACAAGTCACGTAGTCAACCATAGGAAAACGTCAGGCGGTGATTACGTAGTGAGGACAGGCGACCGTATGCAACAACCATTTTCGAGCTGAAACCTATTTATTCGTTGACAAAGATTCAACATGTACTGTTAAATAATAAATAACTTTTAAAGAACAAAACTCTTTCTTCTTCCCCTGAGCATCCCGCATGAAGGGTACGTTAACTCGAAACTATATTTTAATAAGATATACATTTTTGTTATTCTGAAACTCAGCTTGCAAAAATAAAAAGCTATTGAAAACTTGTATTTTTATTAAATATAAATCGAATTGACTAAAACATGAATAAAGAAGTGAAATCTACGATAAGATAGCTAACTTTAAACGTTTTGTAAGAGAGAGATATATATTTATTATCTTAATTATTTAAAAATCATTATTCGCAATATTATAAAAGTGAACATATTTTGTAAGTAATAAATTAATTAAATTGCATAGATATACTAATTAAAGTATTTTGATTATCTAAAACATACAGATTGCATTTGAAAACGCAACTTGGGCGAGAATTCTCAAACCAAGCAGCACGAGCGAGCTGCGTCACAGTTTCATGCTTCTGTGACTGACTGACGCTATTTGACGATGCTATTTAACTAGTTTAGATAGGGCTGGTTCGACTTGCCTCGGCAAGAACGTAACAACGCGAGAAATTATTTAATACTCCCGGGGATGAACGCTACTCTCGCTAGAAGCGACTTATAAAAGGGTGGGAGGGGGGAATTAACGCTTCTTGATTTTATCATGTAAAGTGAAATCTATTATACCAGAATCGTTTTAATTTTAAGGTATTAATTGGCAGTTTGCTTAAAACATATCTGTTTAGCACAGATATGTAATGAATATTTCTTACAGTTTGGTAGACACGCATTTATAGTATGATTCTAAAATTAGAGTAAATTATGCAGAGCCAAATTCTTTATCTATTTCCTAATAAATTTGAATTTAATTTTTATTTAGTGAAAATTATTAATTGCTTCTTATTTATAAATAATTACAAACGATACGTTTTTTGGAAGTTGAGTTTCGTAGAGTAACAGCAATTTATTAGAACAAAGTTTTCAGTTTCAATAATATTTAAATATAATAGATATTTAGAGAGAGAGAGAGATATTTACATAAATACTTAGATTAAAAAGATATAATTATCATAAATTAAAAAATAAATAATATACAATGTGTGATAAAAATATTCAATGTTAATAAATATTCAATGATCGAACTAGGTCACACGCGATTGCAACCCTTGTGCATTTTTTAGTTTAAAAAACTTAAAGGAAATGACTTGCATTAGGCTACTTCGCGTATACACAATCTGCGAATGTTGTCAAGTTTCAAACTCTCAATTATTCAACGTGGGTATTCTAGCATCACTTTGGTTGCGGAATTACGAGATATACGGCCGGTTGAAAGTGTCGAATGTGTTACGATAAGCACGACGGACTGGGATAATAAAAATTTCATTTACGTCGAGCACGGACCCGCGGCACATTGTTAAACTTACGATCCGACTCTCTCTCTCTACGGTGGATTCCAGAACCCAACGTCAAAGATTTCAGCGCGCTCTTTCCATCTACGAGCTGTGCTTTGTTTACCGCATCACATTCGTCAAAGATACCGGAGGGTACTATTACAACGAATATACCTGCGCGCAGCTGCGGGCCTTGACGGATTTTTACGTATTTATTCCATTCTAAGCGCAAATTCCATCTCTTTGTGCATATGACCCTTGCGGCGACGGAACCCAATTACTCTACCATTTTTTTTCTGTTGTATTAATTAATCACGATGGTAAACCGTAGAATTTTGTTTCGCAAATGCAAACTAAATATATCGGAAGAAACGAAACATGTGCATAAAGGTTAATTTAATTGCCTTTGTTAATTAAAGAACTAATGAGGATGAAATTAATCAACATATATAAGAGAAACTGAAAATTTCTTACGAGAATATAAAAACACCGCGACAACAGCAATATGCGATTTTTATAAACGTTTATTCCGCAAATGTACAAAAAGTATGCAGTTATTAATTTTTTTTTTTTTTAAGAAATAAATGTAATAGAAAATTTCATCAGTAGAGAATAAAGACTTAGGTATTAATAGAAATATTTCGAGTAAACGTTTAAAAGCAATTAAGAGTAAGATATAAGCAAAATATAGCTTCTTAAATTATAATGACATTTAATCGTGACGTTATTGCGCTCTTAGCAATGGATATTTATGGAAGTAGCTCATTCTTCAACTAACTGTTTCAACACTATGAAATTCATGACGCGAATCCAATTAGTTTTCGCTCTGCTTAAAATTCAAACCAAAGTGTATCAGTGCCGAGTACTTTCCTATATAAGCAACATTGCGACTCTTATTAATATTCTTTATATAATTAAGATTGATCTCTTTCTACAGAACATAAATTCATACGATAAAGTGTGTTTTGTAGATGGGTATATTTGACTAGTAAAAATATCAATGCAGATTAAAGATCATTTTAGAGTTAATTGCAATTTTCTAATCTATATTATTGTGCCTACACTGAAAAAAATTTCTGGTTGAAAATGGACGAATCAGAAATTTCTGGTTAAATTTATTAGAATTCTAGTTGAGATAACCGGAATTCTGGTTGATACTATATTTCTGGTAAAATCTACTAAAATTCTTATTTTTATCAGAATAATTATATTAATCAGAATTCTAGTTATCTCAATTAGAATTCTAATAGACATAACCAGAAAATTCTGATTCGTCCATTTTCCACCAGAGTTACTGTTTAATCCAACCAGACTATTTTTCTCAGTGTATCTACATCTATTTATAGTATATCTATCTACATTTATATCTATATTATAGATAATAAGAGGATAGATTAGAAAATTCTAATTAGAAAGAAGGTAGTCAAATGCAAAAGTCATGAGTACAAGTGGATATGTTGTATTGCCCTTTTCTAACGTCGATCGAAAGGAATGGATTAATAAAGCGAAATAATTTCAGAGAGCAAATATTTCTACGATTCTAACATAGGTAAATATTACTTCGTCCGACGCTGCGAGAAACGTTCGTTCTCTTTCATTGTTCTTCTTAAATATAGCTAAATATGTATAAGTGCATGTAAGTATGCACGATATGTATATTTGGAGAACGTCGGAGCTACCATTCGTACCGGAAGTACCCGTCCGCACATGGATCTCGGTTTGCGTGTATTACCTCTTTACGGAATAGCATTTGTCGCGTTTCTAGAATTTCGTAGAAGGAGAGAGAGAGAGAGAGAGAGAGAGAGAGAGAGAGAGAAGACGAGGAAACATTCTACCGCAGGCGAATAAATGACGTTCTCTCAGCGTTGGGCTAACTTTAGTATCCTACGGACGATTCCTGTGCTATGTATGTTTGTATGTGAAAAGCAGAACAATGTAAGCACAAAAGCCCACTTTTTTGGAAGGAACCCACAGAGAGTGAGTGAGAGAGAGAGAGAGAGAGAGAGAGAGAGAGAGAGAGAAAGAGTCGATCTCATGAATGTTTTGCTAGATACATTTTATTCTTGAAATAAATTAAAATGATAGAGGTTTAGCCTTTTCTAAAATCTTAGAAAAATAAATGTAAAGATCGCAAAAATTATCTTGTTGAAGAACAAAAAGATGAGTATACATAATCTTTCTAGTAACGTGATATACAATTGTATAAATGGGGATTGTAAATATCATATTAGGTAATAATTTTAAATATAAATGTACTCTTTATTGTATTGTCACATTTTCCACGAATGGCACTCCGTATTTGAGCTTCACGCTGTTCATTGCGAATGGGAAATCGTTTTACGCGAGCGTGCATTTCGCCGCGTCTAACTAAACCGGCAAATACGAAGCTGGAAACTCATACGAGGAGGGCTGAAATCTCGACAATAATGGCCGTAGAGCACAAGTGGTCGCACACGTATTTGGACGCCATTATTGTCGAGTTCTGTACACAAGTGCGACTTAGATGGCGCATTCTCGTATGGTTGCCTCGTTCTACGCTCGTCGTATCGTCCCGACTACGCGGGAGGATTTTCGACATTAGATGGAACGATCTAAATGGCAAGGGAAACATGGAAGAAGGGAGTGAAGAACAGTCAAAGGTAGACTTACTAGTCGCATACGCGTCTGAGCGACATATCATCCCTTTGAGGATCGCAACAAATGCTCAATATTACGAGAACGGAATCAAATCTCGAAACGGAATGCCTCGTGGTTAATTATACTCGTGTATCAAAGTCCGGACAGCATCGTTATACGTATGGATACGATAAGGAGATCAGTCAGGAACTTCCTCAGGGATATTTTCCCGAGTTTGCTTTTCCTAGTCCATCGCTCCCGCCTTTCTCCCAGTCCTGATATACGTTAAAGATAGGCCAAGCTGGCGCACACTAAAACAAACGTTTACTAGGATCGTATAAGTCAACGTACGTTGGTTCGTACTCGATGATCACCGCTTAAACGGAGTATCCAAAATACCGGTCCCGCCACCAGCTGTCGTATTTGCGACTGTATTTGCTCAGCAGACACTGTGGCGATCCGTACAGGCTGATGAAATTACTAGCGAAGAGGGAGCTCGTCCTTTCCGGACTCAAATTAGCTCGGAGCACAGTAATTGCGAAGCTTATTTTTGAGCCATCTTAGATTTACGATCTTAGACTCAAGGAGAAAGAAAACGTTTAAAATATCGTGGATTATAATTATCTAACGATGTATATATGTATGTTATTAAAGAGTATCAAAAAAGAACGATATACTACTTCGTTTAAAATAATCATATTTAGGAAATTGGCCTCGACTTATTTCTTATTATGTAACTTATATAGCTCCTTTTCCTAATTGCAGTAGAAGACATTAAAATCGATAATTTTTAATTTAGTTTTTCCTGATGAACGTAGACGAGCACAGACGTACGAAAGACACATCGCCGCGCATTGATAGAAAAGTGATTGAAGTAAAAAGTTAGAATTTGTTTCTTTCGTGTTTCTTTTCCATCAAGGCAGCGACATGTGTGCGAATAAAAAGTTATATGTCTATATGAAACAAAATTATTGCACATGATTGAAAACAAAAGTTTACTCGATAATTATCTCGAAATAATATGTTCAATTATCATATTTACAAAATCTAGTTTTACACATATCTATCGAACTTAATTTAGTCAAACCGACTGAATTAATTCCTTTTTTTTTCCGTTTGTTATTGCCTGTTCTAATTGTCTGTTAACCACTGTTTCGATATTTGTAACCGGCATGATAGAATTTATTGATCCTCTAGTATATTCCACTCGACGCGCGGCAGAGTGATTCTAGACACTCGTTTGGATTTTGCGTTAATTAAAAGTAATTAATTAAACTGTCCGTCAACCAGCGTCGGTGGTGAATCGATAAAAACTAAATTTCGTTATGCATTTACCGATCGTTAAATTCACCCTTTACTTCCCTCCCCTTACCAACCGTTCCGTGCACGGATGCGTAGCGTGATGTATACACGGGGATGCTGTATCATCTCCAGTTCTATGTATCGTATACGTACTGTACGTTATGGTATATATATGCGCATGTATATATCGCGGCATACAACCACCTTCCCAAGTCACATCGAACTCAATTATAGCTCGGAGTTTACTCTGTGCTCCCGTCACTCACCCGAACCTGTCTCGAGAAATCGATGGTGAACGATGGCTTCTTTCCTTCTTCCTCTCCCTCACCTGAACTCCCTTCGTTGGACCCTTCCCCCTCATCTCCTCTGCTCCCGTTTCACTTAACTATTTCATTTTCGTCTTCAACTTTATTCTGGGCGTAAGCGCGACTTACCCGATCACCACCCTCGACTGTGTGTCCGATACGTGGCGATAGGACAGCAATCCGTATAAATCCGAGAATGATGGAACAGGAGCCAGAATTCTTGATAAATGTTCGATACAGGCTATTTCATTGATCCTTCCGAAATTCACGTATTTTATGTGTGCTGAAGCGTAAAAATTTAATTTACTTAAAAAAATTGTTACCCTCCGATATTTATATATTTCTATATATTCTATCTTTTATTTCAATTCTTTTATTTATATGTACATTTAAATTTTGATATTTTAAAAGCAGTAATTTTAATAGCGACTTCCTTTGTTTCTGCCTAAGTATTGTTGTGGCCATCCTACTGTACTCTTTAAGCCGAAGTATAACAGTGGAAATACACGCGTACGGATTTTCAGCATACATATCGTATATATTACATGCTCACAAATATTACTTGCACCCAAACAGAACAACAAGTCACGATAATGTCAAAATGACATTAAACTGACGGAAATGAATATCATTTTGGAGTCTCTTGTTCACGGTCGGTTTCTAAGCGAAGATAATAGATACAAATCTTTAAACACATTTCTATCTCTAATTTTTTGACGTTTCTATTGGAGTATCTTTTCTTTATATTATTTCGCTCATTTAAAGCAAAATATTTTCTCTATGGGCCTATAATTATCTTCACTTAGAAACCGAATCAATTGTGTAAGTAGAGGAAGGTCACCGATACCGACATATCACTTTATTTTTAGACAATATTTCTTAAACAAAAGATAAAAATACAATTTTAAAAACATAAATACAAAGTAAAAAGTGTCAAAAAAATGACTTTTAATTATCATCTTGACATCATTTTTCATAATAACTTGTGGTTCTGCTTACAAGGGGAGGCCACGATGTGATACTGAAGAATTAAATAAATTCGCATTTAATACCACGCAAACATATAATCGTTAATAATTCGAAAAGTATAGGTTTGCGACCTTCAAATATATTAGTAAAAATTAGTGTTTGAAGATCTATAGATCCCCGCTAGACCGAAACGGATCCGACGCCATGACCTTTGACCCCGATGTTTTCGAAACCAAGGGAATGTCTAGACATACGGCTCGACATAGGTCTGTTTTCGAAGAAGAAAATCTGTCAAAGCGCATCAAAATCGGTGACCCACACATTGTGGCTTTCCCTTGTTAGTCACGGTCGGTTCGGTTTCTAAGCGAATATAATGTTCAAAACCTTTTAACACATTTCTATCTCTAATTTTTTGACATTTCTAATGGAGTATCTTTTCTTTGTATTATTTCGCTCATTTAAAGCAAAATATTTTCTCTATGAGCCTATACTTATTATCTTCGCTTAGAAACCGAATCAATTGTGTAAGTAGAGGAAGGTCACCGATGTGCCACTTTATTTTTAGACAATATTTCTTAAACAAAAGATAAAAATACAACTTCAAAAACATAAATACAAAGTAGAAAGTGTCAGATAGTATAAGCAATTTTTATAATACTATTTGCAATTTTGCAATAATTAAGTTTTTCGTAAGTTATGCAAAAATGAGCGTCTGACAAAATGGGCTCCAAAACTGACATAGTACGCAATAATACCAACATTCCTATTCTATAAATAAAGATATATCGTATTCTGCAAAGAAAACTAATTTATGAAACTATAAACATTTAAAATGATATATATAATATTATCAATAATACAGTCACTATTATTTTAATTACGCAATTTGCAAAAGAACACCGTAAGAATTTTCTTCTTGGATTCATAGAATTGGTTTTTAGCTAATTTGGTATAGAAATAAGCCACAAATATATGAAGTATGAGTTTGTATTTCTTTAATTAGCTAAACAAATCATGATTTTATTAGTATTAATAAAGTGTAATAGTTAGTTTCTGAGAAATAAGGGGGTGTCACTTTAGGAGACCTATGTCAGTATCGGCGACTTTCCTCTAATGTTTGGTGAATGCATATAAAATATGTATGTATGTTTAAAATCAGTATTCGTTCCTAAATACGATCACATAACAATATGTCAACGGTTAAGAGAAACAACTTTTTCGAGAGGATTTTTCTTGAAATATATAAAGCATAGGTAACAAAGATTCAACCAAAAAAGATCCACGAGGTATATACTTATCATTAATGTTATATACATAGAATATCTATATTTAAATTTGATTACATAAAGACGTTACAAAAACGACAATAATAATAATAATAATGCACTCGGGAGGCAGTCTCCAGTTGGGGCCTGCCAACGACACGCAGACGAGATCCATTGTGTCTTCCCAACCATATTAACTTCGGGTCAGTTCAGTCTGTTTTCCTCTAGAAACGGAGGAAAACAAGTCCCTGACTTAGAGTCGACATATACCTGCTCGGGCTGAAAAAATTCCGATCTCAATAGAAACCGCCTGTGTCCAGCGAACGCTGAACATTCGCGTAACACGTACAGAGTGGTCTCTTTTTCGTGTTCGCACTTCCTGCACTTCGGGTTATCGTGGACTTGTAATCCGCGGATCCGGATTCGATTCCACTCGTGCCTCACGTATGTGTACGTTATTTTCGTATGCACTTTTCCTTGCTCAAAAAAAGAAAAGGTTTATTCAACCTGTTCTTGCTCTAAAACATATATATATATATAAATTTGCGGAAAACCGCGTAAACCCCGTGGGGTGCCGCACAATGGGGCCGAATGAACTTTCATGTTTCAAAAAAGGCTACAGCATGTGCATATGGTAATTGATGATGCCATGACCCGCGTAGATCTGCATTGTCAACCTGGCTTCCTCTCTTTTCAAGGCCCTAATACTCTTAGCAAGGTCCCTACTGGGCATCTCTCCCAGCAGGGCCCTCGCCTGCTGGCTCCTTATTTCCTCCTTCCAGAAGCCAATGTAGCGGTCCCGGTACAAAAACGACAATTCCTTTAACAAATTCAATTTCCATCTCTTAAAACATATAAAAAATTTATTACTGTATTCTTTTATATTACTGAATATTATTATATTATTATTTTTATATTATTTACCAAATTTTTTTCTTGATTAAATACTTCTCTCTCTCTCTCTCTCTCTCTCTCTCTCTGCTTTTATATTATAGATGTTCGTCGTATATATATTTATTTGTATGCATCTGTCTTTAGTAATTTACTTATTCAGCGAACACGCGATAACACAAAAAATATTACGGAAGCGAAAAATATAAAAAACTAAATATATATATGTATAAACAAGTGTTTACGTACACGTAATTGATGTACAATGCGTTTCAACGCATTGTTTTTCCCAAATTGCTTACTTCGTTATATCATGTCTCATTTCATTCTTTAATCGTTAAAAGACCGGAAAAAACATTTTGAATGAACAAATATGAAGAAAGGAAAATAGAAAAAGAAGTAATTTATTCCATAATGGTCGGTACTCATTTAAAAGCAGGAATGTTGTAGATGACGCTGTACCATAAAAATAATTATAAATTATTTAATTTACTTAATATTTACTCTTCTTGATAAAATTTTGATAACAAGAATCTTTTTCTAGGTTTCAATTTTTATCATAAAATATTTTTACGTCTTTAATTAAAATCCTATTAAAATAGCTTTTCATTTCTGAAGTAAAATTTTCTGTCTGCGTCGCTCTAAAGCTTAATTCTTGAAAAGCTCATTTTCAGTTATTTATAAATCGAAAGTTATTACTATCAACTTTCAAAGAGAGATCTAATGGCCACAGAATTACACATTTCATATTATAAGTCACCGGTAGTGAGATAAAAAACATTTTATACCTATTTGACAAATTAATGAAGTAACGAGCTCTTTTTATGTTTCCTATATGTCGTCCCATAGTTTATAAATAAAACGTAATCATTTTCTGAAAATACACAGAGATGGGAAAAGGAAGGAAGTACGAGTAAAATATTAAAATTACTACGTTCAAAATATAATGCTGTCTCAACATCGAGCAAAGGATGAAGAAGAGACCGATGGCATAGAAAGCAACTTCGACGCGGAAATTTACGCGTACCTCTGTTCGAATGTACGTAGTGCACGCGCGTGCAAGAAGAAAAGGAGGGTAGATAAAGCGAAGAGGGAAGAAAAGAGGAAGAGACAGCAATAAAACGACTGCAGTCGCGTCGTTGTGATTTCGTTTCCCGCGCGTTGCGTTCGCGCAGGAAGCTACCATTAATTAAAATATGGGCGGGAGAGAAAAAGTGCAACGGAAACGGCGTACATGGAATGTATAAAAGGTTCTCGTTTAACCGAAGCTCGCGCGCGAACATTGCGAAATAACCGCGACACAGCCGAGTTCCTGACAATGGCCGCGGATCCGACGAATGGATTTTCTACCGTTACCGTGTGCCATTCGTATTTTCCAGTCCTTACATGTTTTTCTCTATCCTTTCCTTCCCCTTTTTGCTCTCTTCTTCCTTTTTTTTCTCTCTTTGTTCTAAATACACGTCTGCAATGTGCTTTTGATTCCTGTGTTTTACAGGTAGCGTAGGGTGATTTAAACATAATACCTCCTATATCGCTTTAGGCTTAAAAGTTAAGCATTAAAAATTGACATCTCGTGTAGGATTAAATAAGATACCTATCTTATTTAATCTCACTCTTGCAAGCTATTACTTATTCGCATGCATTGTTCTAACCGCTGTTCATCCCTGTACGACAAATCAGCGTCACCATCAGTACAGTGCGCGAAGTTCCGGAACGCCGTGCCGCTCTCATTCGAAGGAACCGGAAGGGTTTCTACCCGCTCTTTCTGTCAATATACACCAATATTGCGCTCACGGCGCCGTGAGCGCAATATGCAATCGGCAGGAAAAATGCAATGGAGACGCGCGTCCACGACGAGACGCAACCGATGTGGTCGACAGGATGCCGCGGGGGTGGGCAGAGACAAGGATGGTACGCGATCATCGATGCGGAGTGCGCGATGAGATGCACGCTCAGCCGAGAAGCGTTTCTGCGCTCGATGTAATCCGAATGCACGTGCCAGTCGCTCATTAACAACGGCCCCGCCGCGCGCCGTCCTAAACTCATTTGCATAATTAGTGCGTGTCGGTTGCAGTGCAACGCGTGGCTGCCACTGCCGGGAGAGAGCGTCAGACTCAAGCGCGATATCGTCACTAATGCGAGAGCAATAGGATGAACCGGCGTCGCGGCGCATCGCGTCGCGTCGCGTCGCGTTTAGTCCGCGTATACCGAATGGTACTCGCTAACTTCCGGGAGCATCGTCGTAAATCGTTGATTCGCTGATCCCTTCGATTCGCCCCACCCCTTCCCCTGGTTAAATCGCCCTGTCGAATAATTTGCAAGCGATTCTCGTGCGCGACTTTTTTAAGCTTAAACGAAAATCCAGTCGTTTTTTATTTCTTCGATTTTTAGAGAGCTGTTCTCGTTGTTTGTTTCGCTAATTATCAGAAACTGTAATTATCGTGCAATTACAACTTTATTCAATGTGTGCATATTTGCATTATTTTGTTGCTTAATCTTAATATCGGTGCGGAATAGAGATAATTTTGTGTGACATTAAGGTTTCTATTTTGTACTCTGAACAGTGTCGATGTTATTATATGTCGTTACACAGATTATATGGTAAAAAAGCTGCACAACGATAATTATCAATAACCTTCCACTTAATTAAACAAATCGAATTATTATCTGGACATGTTATACGCTTTCTCGGTGTTGGCGGAAAGGACATATTTTGTCATATATAGTACTGAAATAGTAATAATATATAAATTGGACGTCAAAAAAGGTCAAATTATAATGTGATCATCAAATTATAACTTAACGTTATCGACAATGTCGTTAAGAATTACAGAATAAAGGACAAAAGATAAAAAATTTATAATAGAGTAAAAATTATAATTATATTTGATCTTTTATGACATCCTATTTATAATATTATTATTTTATCACTATTTATGACAAAATATCTTCTTTCCGCCAGCATCGAGAAGGCATTTGTATAATATGTCCAGATAATAATTCAATTTGTTTAATTAAGTGGAAAGTTATTGATAATTTCAATAAATATGAACGGAATGGCGGAAATGTGTCCTCAATATTGAGCCATTGGGATGTAAATTATAACTCCGTTCGACTACTGTGTTAATGAAAATTTCATCGAAAGCATCATTTTTCAGAACATTCGTAATTTAAATATTATTTATGTATTATTAGTGTCAATATCTGGTGTGTGTGTGTGTGTGTGTGTTTGCGACATCTTAATAAGTATATTTTGATTGGGAATGATATTTGCTACAATTAGTTGAGTTTATTTTAAATTTAGTTTAGTTAAGGATTTATCTTGAATCGAGCTACTTGCATAAATTTATTTTGATAGCAGTAAAAGAGGAATTAAGATATAAAGGAATTAAGATATGAATTTGATACATAGCACGAGAGAAGGCAGTAAGATATGAAGGAATTAAAATATGAATTTAATATATAATAGCAAAAAAGGAATTAAGATATAGAGGAGTAGAAATTGCTGTCTTGTATTCTTACAAATTATTATTGTGCGTAAAAAATACCAAAATTTTTCTGCATTAAATATTTTTATAAACTCAGTAAGGCTTAACTAAGCCTTAGAAAGATTACATCTTGGAAATGTAATTAAATTATGAAAGTTTCAGATCAATCAATTTCCACTGGTTCTTTACAGCAACCTAATTTAAGACTTAATTATCCAAATTATATTAGTATAGACAAGTTAATTATCTATATTATAAATAAACGATAATTTCTCACGAAGTTTTGCCAAGAAAAATAAATCGTGATGTTTAAATGAGTAAATGAGCTACAAAAATATGTAAATAAAGCATACGATTAAAAAAAATTCGATAATTCTGGAATATCTTATATATATATGTATATATGTTACATAAAAACAAATGATTAATTTTGTATAAACACGCGCTCGTGTAACTTATGACATATTGATTAATCACTCTGATTATTGAAGTGACGATGCCACTGTTAAAGTAAAAAACGAGAACAAATTAAAGCAAAGTTTGCGACAGTCTATCGTAGCGTTGCAAAACCATGAGCAATAAGCAGAGACGTTATACATCGGAAAAAACATGAGCAGAGATGGTAACTGGAGTCGTTCTTGATCCGTCACGTCGCGCAGTCTCGCCTCATTTCAATCCTACATTGGTATTTCCGTGGTATTCGTATACCTGGAAAAAGAAGGAAGAAAATATGTAATGGGGAATGGACCCGAAACATCCTGTATAGCTTTCCTCGCGACGAATAATTGGCGAAGCTTGGATGGGGAGCACGCGCCCGTTGTATACTCTCATGAATTTCATGTTCCACCCGTCACGCCTCTGCTCGCCCCGTTCCGGCCAAAAATTGCCGGAAGCGGAGGCACGCGAACAAGAGAATGCAAATGCTACGGCGACTTTAATAGCACGGATTATAAAACAGATCCGAACACCCGGATCCGTCCGCGCCCGCGCGTGCGTAACGCTGCGCTTGAAAATTTAAATCCGCTCCATGGATCCATATAATTCCATTATGCCTGCATTTGTAGCGAGGGAGAGCGAGGTTGTTTTTACCGAGTCCGGACTCGGTACGACGCGTGTTTGCGCTGACAAAAAAATCTTTAATCTTCCATTACGTGTACAAAGATGATTGGAACTTAATGTTAAATTCTTTTACTTTAGCTTGTGATATTCTCAGTTCATCCTTGAGCGGAATTATATGCACACATATATAAATAAGAAATTTTTATTTGCTAAGAAATTGCAAATATCGCTCTATAATGAATTATGCATTTATCACAATAATAACATAACCGTTAGTAGTTACCTTTTTTATCTTCAAGATCATGTATATCAATATTATATGACGATAGGAATGTAAAAATTATTTGAAAACAGGAATATTAATCAATACGTATCCTATAAGCGCAAAATATTTCTAGAATGTTATATGGATATTATTAAAAAAATTAAAATATGTTATTATAATATTTCGAGAATACCATATAATATTTTTTAATATTATGGGAGTATTCTATAGAGGTTATGTATCGATTCCTGATAATATTGTATGATCCTTAATTAGGATTATACAATGATCCTAATGATTATACAATGATTAATAATCTTCCATTAATATTTCGAGAATATTATTGAATATTATATAATTTTAGTACAATATTCTTAAAAGATTACATTTACATAATATTGTAAGAATATGTTTAAAATATTACTTAATATTAAATAATATTATGCGCTTACAGGGTATGTAATAATCATAATCTTAACACTAATATAAGACTGTCAAAAAATAAGAGCGACTATAAGTTTGAAGCTTTTAATATTTCATTTATTCTTCAATGGATAGATATTTCTGCATTTCCGTATTTTAGAAACGCCTAGAAAGCAGTCGCGTGCAACATTGCATTAGTTGGTTCGTCAACTTATTACTCGATTTAAAAGGAGAAATGAGCACTAAGAACGTTTAATAGCAATTCCGAAAGAGTAAACGTGACCGAATAAAAAGAAATGGCTACGAACGCATATCGTTAGCGCGGTTGCTGTATAATGAGGCTCGTTTATTGCCGGCAGGAACGTCGTTCTATATACTCCGACGTAATTGTTCCGCCGAATCTATCTCTGCCCCCGCCATTATTTTCAACCGATAATTATCTGATCCGGGCGGTGATATTCTTAACAACAAAGTACAGCGCGACAGGTATCGTCGTCGTTGCACGTCAGCTTGCTCCGGTTTCACGAAAAAGTAAACTGGATTCAGAGAGTAGAACCTGATACCGGACCCGTTCGATATTCTCCTTCGTTCTCGAACCGACTCAATTAACTCGGCCGAACGTGCGAACGTGAACGAATGCGGAAAGCAGCAAGCAAAGTGTGCGCGATAACTAATGAGATTTAAAGACTAATCACTCTGAGACTTATTGGCTGAAATTTCATTCAGTTTAGTATACCAAGGTGATCAAAATCTCCTGCTATTCATGTGGAATTATCTACTTTAAATTGCTACTACCTGACCGGATAATAGTAAACCTGCATTCTTAAGAGGTCGAAAGAATTGATGAGGCTTATTGTAAAAGAAGATACGTTCGTAAAGCACTGTCTCTTCAAGATTTCCACATGCTGTCAAAGTTGTCACAAAGAGACAATCCGACGTTTTAAATGAGAAACTTTGTGTCAGCCATCCATTATTTCTGTAGCCCTTGACAATAATCTGAGTTGACAAGGTTTTAAGAGCGATAAGGAGTTATAATAGAAACTTTCTTTTGTCCGGAAAAAGGATTTCTTCAAAAGAGATATTTAGAAGATTCAAGACGGTAGAGGATAATTGAATCAAATGGAAATTAGTTCACTGAATATAATTTCGGTATGAATTTTATGCCCTGTTCTTCACGAGTACTGGAAATGGCAAAAACTTGGGCGGTCACCCGATGTGTTCGCACTTACGTCGCGAATAATAATGCTGTCCGTATAATCGCTGACGGATAAAAAGAGTACGGGATCGATAAAATATTATACAATGTAATCTGCATCGAGCCAGTCGCATCAATCACTGCCGCGATAATACACTAGATAGTGTGGCGCACGAACACTAAAAAAATAATAACTTCGAAATTAAAAACAGCGTGGACACGCAATGGAAATTCATCGTGCCAAAACGTCGACGCCTTGAATTATTCCCTGCTCTTTGCCTCTTCTAAATTCGAGCCGCGCACGTAAAAATCCTGAGAGAAAAAATATGATTTCGGAATTAGCCGACGCGGGAAGTGTCTCAATGGTCTAAACGCGAGAGAACTTTTAAATCCGCGATGACAATTCGCGATAATGCATTTCCAGAATAACGCTCCATTTGCATACCTCATATTTTTAGCGAAGATGGATTTTCGTACGTTAGCATACTGCCCTGATTTCAAGACTCTGGCCATTTAGATTTTCGACGGAATATATTTTAAGAAAATTATATTTCCTGACTTATATCGACATTCCCCATTTCTAATTTCCGATCGTGTGCATACGTATCTCTAAAAAGTGTATTTTCAAAGGTGGAACAGGATCCTATCTAGAATCTCGTCAAAATTTGAACGTTTCTCTACGCTATATTTACCCACACACACGCACACACACATGAGTACTCGCGTATTATCCAATTATTAATGCATTCTGAAATTCTGTCTTTTCGAGTTTTCTCGAAATAATCTCGATGATAACCGCAATCGTTACCGCTGAATAAAGCATTATTCTGATGTTTAAATTTTGCCAAGTTTTTTTCGGCATTTTCCACGTTGCTATAACGCTCTGCGTCTGACGGCAAATCCCTCGCATTGATCGGCATATATACGTATGGCAACGGTGCAACGCCAACCGTAATTTTCATTAGAGACGAGCGTATTCCAGCGTATTCGTCGCGTCCGCTCGCGTTCCCATAAGGCGGCTTATAAGCGGCCGCCTCGTCTAATGTTACAACGTACAGAAACATGGAATCACGAGTAGTAGCCCATGTTCGCTGACATTAATTAGCAGGAAGGGCAGCATGAAGCAGCGAAATACTCTTCGCTTTTCTATATAACGTTGTTTTATTGATTCAAGCGACAGTGGGCGACTGCATCTCTCTTTACACAAATTATCATATAATTACATTTTTTAGGCACTGTATACTTAATATTTATAATATAATTATAGATATTGCTATACTATATTACAAATGTATAACGTACGCTATGAATATTTAATTGTTCTGAAAATCGATTTTATAATCGAAAATAATATGGTATATAAAAATAAATAATATAAAAGTTATTTCTTTATTTACTACGCTGAAAGAAAATTTTACTGAAAGCAATAAATTATTGTAATCACCGTAAAATTACATTAATTAAAAATTATTAATTAAAAAACTTGAGAGGAAGCGGAAACCAATTAAATCCAGAAGCATAAATTTTTTAAAAATATAAACAAACATATTACGTATTCTTTAACACATATTAAATTGAAAATTTTACATAAAATGCGATTGTTATTTCATATCTAATATCAAGAACGCGCTAAATATACATATATCAGGAATATTAGCTTTTTTGTTTTCACTATATAATGATATAATTATATTTCGAATTATAAAATAAAATATTACTATGTATATTTTTGTATCTAAAAATATAGATATATATATTAGTTTCTTTTAGTTTTATATAAATAGCTTTAGCAAACACATGATATGTACTGAAAAAATTTTCAATAAGTGTAGGGCATAAAAATTATTTCATACACCAAAGTATATAAATATCTTTATGTCGCTATTAAATAATTCTGAGAACGAAAATTAAATTGAGTTCAGAATTTCATCAGAAAATATACCGTTGCGCAATGTAAAAGTATTTATCAGTTCTATATTTTCCACTATATTAATTGATTAACATTCTACTCTCACAGGTGAAAATAACTTATTTCTAAAACGAAATGAGTTATTGTCCCCAAAGTATACAATTGTCCCAGGGCATCCTGATATTTTTGCAAATTATCACTTATCGGGTATACCAAGTAATTGAATTTTAAAATCTGTACGAAGAATCGTATGCCGGATTGACCACTGCAGTGCCGACACTATCAGTATCCAGTGTATCCTGCTCGGCTGCCCTCCATAATGGCGAGGGCCGAAATAAACTCCGGAAGCTCTGCGAACAATTAAAAGGGCACAAATTAAATTGTTGCGAATCCGATAATGGGTGAGATACGTGCCGCTAGCGCCATTCACGTTCCCGCGAGGTCATATCTCCTCGTGCGAAACCGCACAAGTACTTTCGAAGTGTGCGCGGAACGCCCGAAAACAACGGGAAAGGAGATAAGAGTAATGTTAAATTTATCGGCTAACAGAAAGCGGAAGCGGTCAAGAAAAAGGACAGCCTGTGCCTTCCTCATCTCTCTTTCTCTCTCTTTCTTTTCGTAGAAATGGATAGAAATACGTGCGGTCCGAACAGGGCCGCCATTGATGTGTAAGTAAAAATTTCAAATATTATCAGTTATTTTCTTGGAAATATTGTGAATTTTTATGCTTTCTCTTGCTTGGGTAAGCGGTCTGGCAATAATATCTTATAAATAAAATAAAAAAAGTTTGAATAAACTGTAAGATAATAAAAAACATATTATCCATATATTAATTCTAGAGAAAATAGCTTACATATGATATCCTATATCGAGTCGTGTACAAAAGCGTCCATGCAAAATTTTATTTTAGCACCTCTTGAATTTTTGCGTATAAAAAAAACAAGATTTTTATGGGATATAAAATTGACATTTTGCAATCTAAAAATGTGAAAAAAATTCGATATAGAGATTCGCAATGTTCACGCATTTATTTGCGAAGCAATTTATACAATGCGAAACGCTCCATTTGTTGGTGAAAATTCAAACGTGTAGACGGTCGTCAGTTTAATCAAAAAATTTAATCCCGTAAAATGTTCTTTTAAACATATGTCAATTTGTGTATTTTCAATTTCGTTAAAACTCGCAATTGGCGACTCTCTCTTTGTACGGTTGCGCTCTTTGTGCGATGCGCGCACGATTTGCACGCTGGCTTCCGGCGGCCCTGTGCCTGCAGCGATGGAGAGTGGCAGGCTCTCTTCCCCACCGGAGAAGAAACTTTTCGTTTCAAAGTACGATTACCAACGTACCGTGAAAAAACTTGTATTAAGACGTTCCCCGAGTTCTTGAGATTTTACGGCGCGGACCGCAACTTCTAAATCGGCCCGTAACCGCAACTGCGTCGACAACGGCGGGTATAAGCTTTCGGGAGACTTTCGCTCTAATCGAGATATCGGGAATAGCGTGATACAATAACGAGCAACGACATCGGTTCGTACAAGCGTATCACAATTTTTACACTTTCGACAGAAAATGTTCTTTTAATGCACATATCAGATTAAGTATAAATTTTAGTGACTTCAATAAAAGAGTTTTCAAGAATTTTATCCATCGCTGATAATTCCAAAAAGAATAATTTATAACATATTTTATACCGGATGCGTAATGGCGAAAGTTTTTACTCTGATTAATTGATCATACATAGGAAATGAGACAAGTTGGTCAAAATTGTTGGGAGATCCAATGATCCCGCAGCCGCTTCTCATTAGCGAAAATTAATGGCCCAATCTCCTAATAAAACAATCTCCTTTTCTTGAAAATAGCCAACCGGTAAGTCATTAAGTATCAAAGAAGAATACTGATTATTAAGAAATCTCAACTGAAACTTTTCTCTGAAAAGTCGACGCCTTTCACGCTTGTTTGATAAATGTGTCTTTGCGGAAAATAAATTATTTTTAAAATAAAAGTCGACGCCTTTCACGCTTGTTTGATAAATGTGTCTTTGCGGAAAATAAATTATTTTTAAGAATTAAATGCGTAATATGTCATGCATATCTTAATTGATGATCAAAATCAATTATTTTTTCAATTTTAAGAAATATATATATGTGCACATTACTTTCATTTTAATGATATCAAGAAACTTTCCAAGAATTATTGAGTATCTTACTAATCTTAATATGGGCTTAGTTAATAAAAGAATAAATAAGCAAAACTAAATAAATATTTTTACGTGAAAAATTGATTAAAGATAGATTCATTTCACTTTAAGATTGTGTGATTTAGGTAAAGTAAATAATATTTCGAGAACATTTCACTACAAGAAATTCAAAAGATACAAACGAAATAATAGAAAAGCAGTCTTACAAATTTTCTTAAGCAGATAACCGTTACCAATTGTACAAGACCTTTTTCAATTTACATAAAGAAAAAGAGAAACCGAAGTACAAAAACACCAACGGTCAAAGAAGTAAGAGAACACAAAGGTTTTACACCTACAGACCGATTAATGAATTTTGACTACTTGATTTATTTTTGTTATTTTTGACCTTTTTAAGACGGAAGTTTCTAGACTAATATATAATTTGAATAAAAGTATTCTTCAAAATCATTTGTACAGTTCAACCTATGGCAAGCTGTTTTACCTTCTAATAGCCATAAAATAAATTTTGCTTAATGTAAAATTCTTAAAAATTTATTGTTGAAAGAAAATTATTATATATTATACATATAATCTGTACAGTGAATATCACATAAGCTCCCTTTCATTTTTTATATTTTTTAAATTTTATGTTATTATCTACTTAATTTATTTGTTAAGAAAATTATTTAAATACAGTTTTAATATTTGTCGAAGAAATGCACAAATATTATTATATTTTTTTATCTTTCACGTATATATAACCGCATAAGAAGACATTTCTGAAAAAATTACTGTTGAATGACAACAAAAATAGTATACGGATAATGGGAAACATTTTTTAAAGTTTGAATAATGCTTAGTATCAAGATTAACAAATAAAGTCTACAAAGAGAGGAATAAAATAAAAAATTGGTACCTACATAAAATAGAAATTTTGTCTATTTTTAGTGAATTTCTTTTTATTGCATGTTTTGTATAAGGCTTTCTAAAATTTTTAGAAGTACTTAGATAAAATATAAATTTAATTTACGTATTCGTGCTTTCCAAATGTTTTCCTTTGATCTTCTAGATTTAACAACTTTTACAAAGAAACTTTGTTATTATTAAAATCTTTAAAAGTACGCTCTTAATGATTTAAACATTATTTAGATAAAGAACAATGATCTCTTCATTGAATTCATCCTGATAATGACTATATTAGCTTAATACTTAAAGATTTAAAGAAATAACATTTCATTTAATAAATAATTAATTTAAAATAAGCTGTCGAAGAAGTTACGTGCAAAGTATGTATTAGCATCATTTTTATTTTATAAGTAAAATGTTGCACTTTTTCAGTAATCCGTGACCTGGATGCAATTCGCACTAGCAAAATTTCTTTATTTAACACGTAGTTTTGAATAAAAATAACGTTTTATTTTTGGAAAATTTAATATTATCAATCACGATTAGAAAATTTACATTGAAAAACATAATTTTACTTTAATTTTATTTTTAACTTCTAAAAGATATAAAACGTTAAAACTGCCTGGTACGAATTCACAAATTCACATTCAAGTATTCTTTGCGGGCTTAAAAGGGACGTGTCCTCCACGGATATAACTCCAAAACTTCGAATTTTGTGAATTTTTGTTTATTTGTTAATAATTGACTCACCTCCGCTTTCCAAGCTTGTAGACTAAAGAAAACCGGCAATGGCGCCAAAGTAGCTAGTCCAATTCCAATCCCAAGGGCACTCGCCCAGTTAGGAAATATATAATCGCCGTATCTTCCCCGAAAATCGGTTTGGTACAGTTGATATCCAAAGACCGCCTGTGAATAAAAGGCAGAGCGCCAATTAGTTGGCTGTTTGATTTCTCATATAGCAGCTGAAACTGTGCTGCAGTAGATATATGTGCGCGAGAGCGTAGCACAATTATCAATTAAGGGAGATTTCGAATTTTTAATCAAAACTAACTTTCGCGCAGAGCACCGTTCGGCAGCCGTCGAGGGAAATATTTCGATTCCCGCGACGGTGCGAGCGAAAAATTTCAGCGGTTATAAATAAAAATTCGCTCGGCACGCCTCGACAGGCAGCCAGATTAATTAAGCAGTTTGGTCGTGGGGAATACGACGCTTTGCCTCCAAGGGACGTTGAGTTTTGTGAACCTAAAGCTGGTAATCTTGCCTAGAAAGTCCAATAAATAAAATAAATAAATAATTCCGTATAATACATTTTCTAATTCATAAAAATTCAAAATAAAATAACAAATTAATAAATAAATTAACTAAATAATATTTATAATAATAATAATACGAATATCTAATTATTTAATCTGCATTACATTTTCTAATTCATAAAAATTAAAAATAAACTAATAATAATAAAATATATAATGTTTATAATAAAACAAAGTAACGAATTTTTTAATCTACTCATTTGAATTAAATTTTCAACTCTGCTTATTTCATTTTTATTGTATTAAACACATAAATTATTTATCAACAACAAATTTAAATCTTTAATTTAAGTTTTAAATTGCATTTATAAACATTCGATATTTTACTTCCATTACATAATTATAATTTGTACAAATGCATAAGAATATTTATTAATTAATTTAATTAATGAATAATTATTTATTAAATTAATAGATATATATAAACATCAAATTGCTATTTGCATATGTATATAGACCCTAATTTTATATCGCCTTGATTTCTCATTATTATTGAAATAAATTATTACGGTCCTTATTCCTACACGATCGTGAATAAACTACACAACAATTAAAACTTTAATGACAACACCGATATATATATATATATATCACTATACATAATCGGCGGTAGTAAAGGCAGATAATGCATATTATAAATGCTTGTAAGTTATTTATTTGTAACTTATTTACATTTATATCTACTAATAAAACTGATTTTTATAATTTTGTCATTTAAAAGAGCCTACAATAATGATATTTCTATTTAAAACGATTTTTCCAAAAAATTGCT
Organism: Trachymyrmex cornetzi; assembly: GCF_001594075.2. Lineage (NCBI taxonomy): Eukaryota > Metazoa > Arthropoda > Insecta > Hymenoptera > Formicidae > Trachymyrmex > Trachymyrmex cornetzi. The sequence goes on along the minus strand of NW_017296881.1, from coordinate 3,207,761 downwards.
AAACATTTTTTAACTCATTACAAAGTAACTTGTACAAATTGAAAAATTTGTCGGAATATTTCTAACAAATTTTCTCACACGTTACTTCACTTTTAATAAGCTTCTTGGCGATCGATAACCTAAAGCTTTAGTTTCATTACTTTCCATATAAATTCGATTAATCGTCTTCACGCGATAGGTCGGGACTAATTTACGGTTTATTCTCTCTCACTATGTCGCTGAACTTTCCGCAAAGTTTACAGTCAATAAAGGTAGGCTCCTTACCTCGACAGGATTAAGCATCGTCTGTGATGGTCTGCCTTTCATTACTACCACCGATTGTATCATAACGATATACACACATTGGAGTTGTCGTTTAAAGTTTTAATTGTTGTGTAGTTTATTCACGATCGTGTATATAGAAGAACAGTAAGAATTTATTTCAATAACAATGAAAAATTAAGACGATGCAAAATCATGGTTTATATTATCTGAAGGATCGTTTTATTGTTTCGCATGACGCTGTTTTCGAAAGGGTACAGAAGGATTCAATTATTAATTTTCACAAAATTTAATAATAAATATCTTTTTAATAATTTCGTTGCAGATGCAGGATGTATTTCAAGAATGTATTTCAATTATATTTTATTGATAAATACATCGATTATGTAACGGATTAAATATTTGAATATTATTTGAATTTTAAATTTTTCATTTAAAATAAAACATTTTCATGTATAGTTATCTACATGCCGACTATCACGTTAAGCTAGACTATTCTTCTAAACACGTTCAACTAAAAATATTTAGCATTTATTTAATTTTTTAAATTTCTATTGAATTTTATAAAAATAGCAACATTAAATCATTTTTTAAATTCTTATTAAACTTCTATAAATAATTGCACTAAGTAGGTAGGGTAACTTGGGTAAGATGGCCATAGTTTTTTAAAATGCAAAAAATATACTTTCATTTTTGTTATTTTCTAATATTTTGTTTGGTATATCTCTTCACTGGATTAAAGTAATGATAAGTATCGAAACTAAAGAGAAAACACTTAACAGAAATTTAATATTATCAAAATATTATAACTTAGGTATATATTACCCATTTAACTTGACTTTTAGGGAAAGATGACCCACAGCCAAGTAATACATATACGCGCGCGCGCGCACGCAACTATGATAAAAAGATAGACATAGTATTTATAAATAAATAATGAAAATGAAAATACATATTATAGGTTATTATATCACATTACAATTTATGTACCTCTATTATGTATATAACGTTGATTATGGTAGCTTAACTATAATTAATTCGACGTTATTGGAGCTTTTAGTGAACGTATGCAAACTTTACAGGTATTTGAAAATGAAAATATTATTATTAGGAATGTGAATTAGTTTTGAGGGTTTTTTTTTCTCAAAAACTGATTTATTTAAACAACATGTCACGTAAACGTTTAATAACTGTTGCGCGATCAACATTTAATTCTCTGACAAGTTCTGAAGTGGATTGTGCTAGATTTTCGTTCAATAATGCTTGCATTTTTCAACTTTTGTCATTAACTTTTGAAATCACCACTTTTGAATCGACAAAACTGATAATTACATGTTTTAATTGATGGAGCAACATCACCATAAGTTTCTATCAGAATTCTACGACCTTCAGCCGTCGCGCCATTTTCTTCTAATTAAAAAAAACAAAAGCAACGCATGTCGAAAATGCTTTTTAAGAAGCTCCATTTTTTAAATGGTATAAACACGATGTTTACTGCGTCTATTGTTAGTAAACGATTAAATAACGTGGACATACAGAATAGACCAACGATGGCAGTGGTGGGGGTAGAATGACGAGTAGAGTGTGAACCAGCTAAATGAATGAACGTCTTTCTCTGTTTACTAAAGCCTGTTTGGTTGGTAGGTACTGTTGGATCAACAGCAACCAATCAGGCTTTAGTAAACAGAGAAAGAACGTTCATCCATTTATCTGCCTCTCATTCTACTCATCTTTCTACCCCCCTGCCATCGGTGGTCCATTCTATATGTCGATGAATAATATTAAAACATTAAGAAATAATAGCTGTGATTGAAATGTCTTTGATAACACTGACATTAGAGCCATCTCTTGCAAAACTCTCAAAACTATAAATCACACTCCTAACTCATAATATTTATAATATTGTTATTTCAAATAGTATAATATACGCCCATAAATTACTGTAAATATTGATTTGAGAATGACTACAAAATTGATCTATTTAGCAATAAAGAGAACTTACAGCCTATAAGACTATTTTTTCAGTACGATAGCCAAGTTTACCCTTATATATATTTAAATTTGACATTGAAATAACAAGATCATCAATAAAAAGATTTATCAATGTCGAAATTCTTTCTACTGGCTCTTTTTACCTAAAATTTATGTTACAGTAGATATCCTGCTGTGCGAAAACTGCAAAATATTACGGTAAGTAAAGAGCACTTACTAGACAAGTAATGGGTGCGAGGGTGACCCAACAGGTCCACCAATAACCATTAAGAAAACGGCCGAATTTAATTTTCATTTCGGTGAGATTAGTTAGAAATCTGTTACATCCATAGGACCAGGAAGCCACAATGAGTTCAGCGAAGCCGATCAATAGAATCGCCCAAGAGGCGGTATGCCAGTCCATCAGCTTGAACAGGTAGATACCACCGTCGAATACCATCGGAATCGCCAGGAGCCAGCAGGTAGTGCATATACCCAGTACCACGAAACTCTCGTATTTTCGCAAATCCGGACGCGAGTCCAGTATGGCGGTGTTTATCGCCTGCACGCCTGCGAACTGTATCGTAAAAAGTAACGACTGCGCGCGGCCGCGCATTTTCCTTCTTCTTCAACTTCTCCCCGCGCGCATCGCCATTTCCTCTCTACCTTCCCTACTTTCTGTTTCTACATCTCTCCACCTTTTTCCATTTACTCTTATTCTCGTAGCAATAAGTACGCGTTCTCAATCCGAAAGCGTCTAAATTTCGACGCGGAATAAAAGAAATCGAACTTGGAGCCCGCGCTCTCTCTCTCTCTCTCTCAATCACCATTTGCATCATAACAAATGTATCTCGCTCGATTGTATTCGCATATTCACGGGGGGGAGGGGCATATTTTACGGTCTCTCGCAGCTCGCTCGTGACTGCGCTTTGGTATCATCGGCGAACCGCTGGAAAAACGGAAGAAGAGAGCGGGGCTGACGTCGCGAGAGGAGGAGGTGTGGATTTCACTCTGAGACGGCGAGCCATAATTCCTTCCGTGATATACGAGCCCCGAGGTGAAAAGATGGGAGTCTCGCGATGCAAAAGCAACGATCGCCGTCCGGCTACTCGTCGGGATGAGGCGCATCCCTCTCACACCCGCGGCATCTTTTGACAAATACGCCGACCGTTTCTCAGGACTGAATGGCGCCTTCTTAGCACCGGGACGGATGTGAAATCTTCGCGAAGTAACCACGCCGATGAGCGATGGAAGCTATAGTACATGCACAATGACCGTATCTCACCGCGAGTTTGTTTTGTAATTTTATATAACTTTTTAACGGGCGCGCGTTATATAACTGCAAAGATCTATTTGCACAGGTGCATAAAGCGTATGTGAGGAAAAACCGGTATATCACGAGTCTAACTTCGTGACGTATTACGTCGTACTATACAAAATTGACAATTGATTGTGATTAGTAAAGTTGAGATTGATATTTATAACATCGCGTGAAAGCGTGAAAGTTTATATACGATCTTACAATGTTTTAGAGTGCAATGGTGAAAGTCTCTTTTACGAGATACAATACGACAAGCTTTTTATAATTGTTTGAGCAACGAAATAAAATACTAGCTATTGCGCTTTTTATATTAAAACTAGTATGCTCCGAGACATAAAATTATATTTATCTTTCTTTTTATACTTACGTTTATAAATTTTTATGCATTAATTAAAATAATAAAAAAAAAGAAAAATAAAGATCCTGAATTACATCGCAAAAATTCAAGCCGCATGATTATTTTGTTCCACTATTTTGCCATTACGCTATTATAAATATAACCAGAGTCGCGCGCGAAGTGCAAGAAGGCGAAAGTCGGGCCATCTTGTAAATATACAACTCGTTGGAACAAATGCAGTTAACGCGGCGATGTTTCTCGTTATGCGAAAGAAAATTGAAATTCACATCTCTCACTTTCCTCTCTTTTCTTCCCCACATCCCTGCTACTCCTATCTCAGCCGAGCTCATCGCATTAATAATTATTTTTTTTTCATCACCGTAAGTGACGAAGAATGGAAGTGGTTTTTGCGTGAAAATGAAAATAAAATCTTTTATCGCTCCTTTAAATGTTCGTACGGTAATATCTCTCACTCGCGTTTATTGTCGCTGCGACGCGAACGAAAATTCGTAAGATCAAAAATCATGCAATATGTATACGCGAGATACGACCGTGTTTGCTTGATATAAAGCGTAAATAGCTCGCGTGCTTACCTGACTACCGAGACCGAGTACGAAGAGCATAACGAAAAACAAGATGGCCCAGAGATTCGACCACGGCATCTGCACCACCGCCTCTGGATAAGCGACAAAAGCCAACCCCTCTGCGCTCTGAACCACCTTTTCGATCGGTATACCCATTTTCTGGGCCAGAAATCCAAGTATCGAAAATATCACCAAGCCGGCGAAAACAGATGTGAATAGATTGGTGCAGGTGACGAAAATAGCGTCTCTGAGAATAGAAAGGCAAAATTCAAATTACTGTACGCTCAACGAATACGTAATATAGAATAATTCTCTCAGATGAAAAAAAAATATATATAAATATGTGTCGCTTTAGGAAAAGCACGTTCACCTCTTTTTAAAATAAGAAACCTAAATATTCGACCTAACCGTATCGAATTCTTTCCTGTTTTCCCAATCTTCAATACAATCCCAAAGTATCCCTCATATCCCTTATTTTTTCTTATATCCTGTGTATAGAAGATTTTGCTTATCTTTTAGGTATAGAACACCACATAGGCTACTCGAAGGTCTGACGAGGTATTGGTATTCAAAAGAAAGACAGGTAGAAACCTGCCATGTTTACAAATCGTTCTTATTAATTAGATTATTATGCGCGCTTGATTATCTACGATAGTTGTCTTTAGCTTCACAAACTCGTTATTATTATTATTATTATTATTATATCTTATAGTTGAGCCAGTCTCGGAATTACGTCAGCTGGTCGTGACGACACCCGGCCACCGCCCGCCACCGAAACGACGTCGTCGAGTCCCGAGTTAAAATAAAATATGCAACGATTGCAGTGTCGTAAAGAGACTGAAACATCGCCGAACGATGAACTAGAAGATTAATAGGCACTTGAAGTGCTTAGTCAGTGTAGTTAATTAAATACACGTCTTGTGATAAATTATTATTCGCGCGATCAAACGCGCGACGAATTTGTACGTCCTTCCTAAAGAATGGGCGTGTATAAAATCAGACATTCTGTCTTTTTAAGGGCTACTTCTTTCTGCTTCGCTATTAAGGTATCCTATGTTCGCAAACGATCTAGTCTCTTTTTTTCTTCCTTTTATCTGAAATGCATACGCTTCGTTTTAATATAATCGAACCTGTGGCAATTATTGCTGAAGTTGCTGTAACTTGCGAGAGTCACCAGAGATCCACAGCCGATGCCAAGCGAATAGAAGATTTGGGAGGCTGCATCTGCCCACACATTTGCGTTTCCCAGCTTTGAAAAATCGGGATATATGTACCACAACATGCCATTATCGGCACCATCCAGCGTAACACCTACGATTATTTTCCTTAGTCATGATAGAGCTATCTGGTTTCACATTGATGTCGTATGTAGTAATATGAATGATCTATCTTGGCAAATCTCCAAGCCAAAGCGAGCGACACAATTCAAATATATCAGATGTGACACAACCGTGATTAACTGGACATGTCCATTTTTCCACAAATTGCACCTATCTATTTAGCATAAAAATTTTTACTATATTCTAACTTTGATTACATTTTGTCCTATCCTAAAAACTAAATGGAGATATTTTACGTGATCAAAATAAATGGCTATTTTATGTAGTATAATTATCAATATTATAAAGATAAATAATATTTATAATTATTGAAATTATTGTAAAGAATCCTTATATTGTATTCGAATGTCATTGTAATACATAATAGAAATTTAATATTACACGATAATAACATTACTTTTAAATTTATTAAAGCTTAAAATTGTTATTATTAATCAATTTTATTCATGAAAATTAATACGTTGGCCATGCGAGTATGTATGTACTTTTAATGGATTAAAACTTAAATAAAAATAAAACAATGAATTAAGTTTAAATAAAAATATTACATCTATATTTAGGAAAGCTTTATAGAAGGCCTTGTTTCTGCCTTGTTTCTGTTTCTTACCGCGTACTAGAAGAATTGTAAGAATGACGTAAGGGAAGAGAGCAGTGAAATAGACAACTTTGCCGATAGTCTGGATACCGCGTACCAGGCATAAGAAGCACACCACCCAAGCTAGCGTGAGGCATCCGAATAGTTCCCATCGTATGCCGCCGAAGTTTTCCCATGTGGCTCCGCGCAGACCAAGAACGTAGTCTCTGGACGCGATCGACAATTACATGCTTTGTAGGCGTGATCCTCAACAATTTTTGTCTTGCTCCTCAACGCTGGACAGCGACGTAAAGGCTCGTTACCGATCCTCCCGACACGATGCAGCGCTGATGGCAGGGCTGGGCATATTTCATATGTCATACTTGTATTTGAAATGTCAAAAAAATCCTTGATAATAATCCTTGAAGCAACGCGGACAGGCCTACTAGCTAGGGCTACGGCAGAGAATGAGACGTAACGAGATGTAACTGTCGTAATCGTAACGTAGAGTAAGACAGAGAAGAACGTAGATGTCGCAATTGTGACTAGTCGGAAAAGTGCCGAGCATGCAAAAAAATTTGGAAATATATTGTATTAAAAAATATTTTGTATTTAAAATAAACAATTTGGAAATATTTTGTATTTTGTATTTTAAAAAATGTATTTTGTATTTGAAATACAAATTTTGGACGTATTTTGTACTTGAAATACTAAAAAAAGTATTTTGTGTACTTTGTACTCCAAAATCGTAAGATTGAAAGTATTTTGTATTTTGTAATTCAAATGTTATAAGATTGCCAATATTTTGTATTTTGTATTTCAAATATTTTGATGATGTATTTTGCCCAGCCCTGGCTGATGGCTATATTGTACCTGAAGTACTCCTCGGATGACAGTACCCGCTGATAGAGATCCTCGAACGCTTTGGCGTTTTTCGAGTCAGATAAACAGTGGGTATCATTATTATCTTCGTAACCTAAACTGGAACAGACCGTGTGGATGGCTATGCAAGTCTTATTGTAAAATATAAAACTTGAATTAGTGGTCTTGCACTCTTCAGCTTGAAGGTTGCTGTAACAATCTATATTGATATCAGCATTAAACATATAGCTCAAAAACAAACGATCGTGATAAAATAAGTAGATGCTTTAACATTTTTTATAAGAATGTTCTACAACTATTCGACTGTTTGATGAAAATTCAAGTTGCATAAAAAGTGATGTTAATTTATGTTTCTTTATATTAAAAACCAATTAATTAATTGATCCCTTAATCAACTAAAATTCTTTTTTATTAGATTTGTATAAATTGTTCTTTGTGTAATCTTGAATAATGTAAATAATCACAAAAGCTAATAGCAATACTCAAGACCGTTTCGTACTTGTAGACGTTTAGTCACTGTAGTAATTAGCTCCTTAAAGTTGAAGTTTAGTTAAATTTTTGTTTGTTTAAATACGACGATAATAAGTTAAATGTATAGTACATCGGTTTATTTTTACTTACTGTTCGTGTTGAAATCATTGTCGCAGTACGCCCAGGCGAGTTTTGACGAGAAAGAAACAAAAGTGTAAAATAATGTCCACGCGATTATTATCATGTAATATATCAGTACAAAGAACATGACGACCAATGTGCAGTGACCAAGGCCATGAAAAGCTGGCGCCATGCGTTTAAAAACCTTTATAGGCCCCAGCCCAGTGTATTGACCCAAACAAAGCTCTAAGAAGAATATAGGCAAACCCATCGTGATCAACATGATAATGAAGGGTATCAAAAAAGCGCCTGTAACAATGAATTACGCAATCATAACTTTTCATATCAATCTGAAGATGATTATGTTTTTATAGTTATATATGATTTGCACCAAAGTTTATATAAAATATATTAAAATCAAATACAATAAGTATAATTATAATAGTAGTATATTAATATTCTATTAAACAAAGAAAATATAATTCTACTACGAAAAGTATACTGTACTACAACTAATCATTATTATACATATAAAAATTGATTACAGTTCAACATTATTACACGTTGAGAACTTATTTATTTTCCTTCATATTAATTACTTCTTTCACTATTATCGATCAACTTGAAAATTCTTTTCCTATGAGAACATTAAATATTAAAGCGATACGCAGTACTATTTTTTAAAGAATTTGATAACTTATATCGAAATTAATTTATTAAAAAGTATTCGTTCTAAATCATTTTTATAGCTTCAAAAAAATCTCTCCGGATCCTTATTTACGGCGGCTATTTTTGAATCCCCGACGCGCAATCTTAAAGTTTATGTATCAGTTTCTTAAAGTTTGTATCTATAATTTTTCGACGCTATATAAGAACGAAGATACTATGCGCGTCGCAATATGATATACAGAGCGATCCAAGTTTTAACAAACTGTAACTAAACTGTACCATCGTGTTTTACAAGCAAGAAAGCACTTCAGATAAATATTATCTACAAAAACTTGTTCAATATAGCTTCAATATAAGCCGATTAAAGAAATAGAAATAAATAGAATTAAAATTTGTCGCCTTCTAATTCTTTATCGCAGTTTTTTAATAAAGCACTTATAGATCTATACAACACTTTTATATAATACTTTCTTTACTCATTTAACATGCCTGCACAATTTCATCGCGACCTGAGACACTCTCTATACGACATATAATACGACGGTTGCATCTGAAGCACGTATTTCCCATGTATACCATGGGAAAGATACACACGTGGGCCACGGTTACAGGCGTACGTACCACCGCCATTGCGATATATGAAGAAAGGGAAACGCCAAACATTGCCGATGCCAACGGCATACCCAATGCAGGATAGAATAAATTCGATCTGGTTGGCCCAAGCGCCTCGTTTCAGATCGTCCTGGTGCTCCACGAAAACGCCGCCAACTCCGAGCGAAACCCTCTTCACCTGCCAATAACACACAGGGAGCATATTATATTTGCATCATATAAATTATCGCCAAATCGACGATGAAAAGATCTGACGTCACGCTGCGGACACAGAAGAGCTGGCGACCGAGAAGAATTGCGGAAAGAAAAGCGGACCTCAACACCAAGTCGGCCTTCAATATATTTGTACAAGATTAGATGCGAATCAGTCTAAATTTATCTTTCAAGTTTGACAGCGAAAATATTTAATCTAACCAATAAATAAGATTACATAATTATACAACGAGATATTTTATTTATTTTAAAAAAATTAATTTTAATTTTATTAATTTATTTATGAAAACTTACAATGAAGTATAGTATATAACGTTAATGAAGTAAATAATGAAGTAAACTAACGTTATAATATGACAAGTTTAAAATATTTTCTTATCTCCCTTGCGAAGCTTCCATATCTCGTGTTTTATTAATGTCAGAAAGATAAGCATTAATATTGTGTCTATAAAAAAATTTCTACAAACGCTCACTTTAATCTTCTGATAAATATACAAAACTCTCAAAAATAACTTTACATAAAGTACAAAAATAGTGTATATGGAAATATAACTATTTATTTATATCCAAACTTATATATAGTTTATTTAATTGAACTTAATTTATTTAATATAAAAGTTTCCGAAAAGATTGAGTTTAGATACTTGTAAATTATTTATAACACATTGAGAATAATTATATTTTATTTTATAGAAAATTAATACAGAAAAGTATTTAAAGACAATTCGCTTTTTTGGGAAATATTTATCATCGTTCCAGATGATAAGAAGCGACTCTCAAGAGTCTGACCTGCTTTGCTCTTCTGAATTACGAAATTGCAGCAATAATTAATTACAGCGTGTCGCTGATCAAGATATGTTTATATAAGCAAATGACTAACCTGGGACGTTTTCTTAGACTCTGCCATAGTAAATGTGATGTCTGATTCCTATTCCTGATGATTAATCCTCGATCTGTGGTCAAGACCGCATTGACGACAGCTCTGGGCGTCGACACGGCCAGACTGCTATAATAATACATAATGGCAACAAGATAATCCAAATTATCGAAGATAATTCGAATCCAAATGATTACATCGAAAGATAATTTCCGGATCTACTTAATCAGCTGACACTCAATAAATACGTTTTCGATTGCATCTTGATTGATTTGCGCAACATGTGACGCGTTCAATGTTTTTATTTTATTACAATCTGCGCTATGAGATATATCGTAGACTACAATTAAAACACAGAAAATCTGATAAGGCAATAATGTCGTCAGATTTGTAGATAACAAAGCGCATTTCTGAGAATGCCAATTTATCTTAACACTTTAAACTGAAAAAATGTGCGCATACGACGTTCCTTTAATAAATGCTTTAGAAATCATAAAATATTTATATTAGAAAAAAGAAATTTATTTTCCCATTTTTTTATAAAGTCAAAATTTGTCCAGTTTCAATATGAAATATATAGTATTAGTTCAGAGAATCCTATATAACTCTCCTTGTTATTATAAACTGAAGGATTTTGAGAAAGCTCGCTCGAAATTATAATGTTATCAGATGTAAGATCAACTTTAGTAAATATTCGAAGTAACAGAATTTCGTAACAATGTGCGACGTTATCTAGAGGTAAGAAATCTGCAAGGAAATCTTTTCCTTTTAACATATTCACTTTTTTCTTCCACTATCTTGGCGCTTAGATATAGAATACTTATTGTACTATGAGAGCCGCACTTTTCTCAATTAAATAGAAGTAAATTCTTTTCTAATTTACAAAAAACCATACAATAAAAAAATCATAATTAAATTGTAATTATTTTTTTCTGATCATTAAGCGGGCAAATGAAAATGGTTCATATATTAAATTAAAAACATTTTTTTAATAAATTATTTTTCGCATATTCTGAGTCGTGTAAAATAATTTTTGGATGTTTAAATGCTTAATGTCTAGAAAAGAAATGAAATATGTAGATTTTTGCGATCCGAATGGTTAAAAGCGAATCTAAATAAATGATCTAAAAGCAGAAAAAATTAGTTTTAAATTGGCTTCATTTTATTTATCACCAATGTTGAGAAAACCTCTTGTCAAATAGAATAAAGCAATTCTTAGCAATGAATAGAGACAAAATGGAACTAGAATTGATCTTCTCACAAAACAATAACTGTTACCTACACAGACTTTGACTGGCTGAACAAAAGGATTGTCCATTTATAAATAGAAAGACCTACATATTTTATTGCCACTATATTGTACTTGTTTACAAGAAATATAGATCTTTTGGGATTTTATATTTCTTAAGCTTAAAAATTTAGAAAACGAAACGAACTATCCCCCCCCCCCCCCTAGGGAACTGATTAAAACTGGTTTGGCCCCATTCACTATCGCTATTACTACTACTTCTACTACTACTATTATCACTGTTATCTATAATAACATTGTCTATACTTACAGTCTTAATCTGAAATAGATAAAGAAAAAGAAAAATAAATTATTACATGAAGTGTGAGATTATGACGTCAAATAATGTTGAGAGAGAAATATCTGTCTTGTAAAATCATAATAAATCGTTTTCTTTGGAAAGTACTGAATCAATTATTATACAATTTTTAAATCTCTTAAAAAATACATGGATTATAATTTAATAATTTGTTTTTAATACTATTTATAATTTTGTTAAAAAAATTATGAGTAAAATTATAAAAATTACATAAAGCTAACTTTTTCAAATCTAATTAAAATTCAAAAAGAGCTTATATTTAAAAAAAGCGTTGATCAAAACACAATTAGTCATATAAGAAAAAGAATTTTAAAAAAGATTATTCCAATTTGAATGATAAGGAAGAGAAATATATTGACAGTAAGGTAACTATTAAATGTGCCATTTAGCCAATTTGCTTATTACTGTTATTAAATATTGTAGCTTTAATTTTATCTGCTTGCAATCAATATCGGTTTTTCAACTACTTTTTTTTTTTATAATATTTCTTTAGTCTAAAAAATGTTAATACTTTATAATCCTTTTAACAAAAGTAAAAAACATGGTTTTATCTCTATTAGTGAGTCCTCTAAGCAGCGATGGCCCTATTAATGTGTTCCCAATTTGTGTGTCTTATTCACATTTGACTCATTTTAACATATGTTACTAAAACAGGTAATAAATTTAAGCTAATTGTTTATGTTAATATTACATAAATCATTATTTCAATTATATTTATTTCAAAGTACACTCATAACTCAACGTTCTCAACTCCAATACAGGGCACATTAATAGGGACAAGCTTAAAATCTTGCAGTACGTATTACTAAATTCACATAAATTCCTCATATCTTTCGAAAAATATTTAAAATATTTTAATACTCAAAAAATAAAATATTATCTTCGGTATCGTATGCATTAATAATTTATCTTAACAAAAAAAAATATTTTTTCTTATTTATTCGTGCTAGTTTCCTTTATGACTTATCGAAATACAAAAGCACACTAATAGGGACAGGCATAGTATAATTTGGACAGTTACCCTAGTTTCGTTCTATGATTTCGCAACTCTACCTTCATCTTTATTTTTTTGAATCCTCTTTTTCTACACATACAGAATTTGAAAGAGAGATTTCTTTAAACTACGATGTAACAAACCTAATATATTTGTCTCCGGCTACTATTGATTTCTTGGCTTATACGTTGTGGACCGCGATAAAATTCAGAAATGAAAGGGAGCGACTGCGGAGAAAAAAAGGGCGTGCCACTTTATCGTGGAAATGTCGACGGCAAGGAAAAAACTGTTTTATTCGAAAGGATCGGAAAAGAAATGATCTCCCTATCGCCCGATCGCGTATGCTGGAGCATCGTGATAAAGGGAAAACGATTCTCGAATGGGAAAAGCGAACAAATCTGCTCCCACGGAGTGCTGGGATAAAAGAGACGATTTGCAAACTTGCTCTTGGAGTGACACATACGGAGCCCCGATTCCGTTCGGAAGGCAAACGCAAGCACGAAGTTATCGTTTATAAAGATCCCACCCGACAGAGAGAGAGAGAGCCGCGACAAACTTTATGAATTATGGAACAATCCCGCGTCGGAAAAATAATAGGCATCGCGTCGTTTCGTTTTGATTCGATTATTTCGTCTCGTACGTCAGCTAAGCGTTTCTAATCTGGATCCTGTTTCGGAAAAAGGTTCCAAACTCGTACGCCATACCACATAAAAGGTTCATTGAGGGACCCGGTTATTGCAATATAATGTACGTAACTTGCACTTTTTTACGAAACAAAAAACCCAGTTCGACCAGCAGGTTTGCAGGTCGACCAGCGAAATTCGAAAAGCGGAACCTTACGCGTGGATTGACTCGTCGTGACTCTTTATTTACAATGCAAATAGCCAAAAATGGAAAGTGACGTGGTGTAGCACATACGTACCACCGGTTTCGTTGGGAAATTGCGCGTTATTGCGAGACAATTTCTCCAACTTCGGTCAATTCGTCAGTTTATCTTTCGCCGCTTTATTGCATTTGCCCGATGCGGATGGCACGCTAATGCAAACGTTTTTCTTTAAAGTCCTACCCCCACCTGTCCGCATTTCCGCTCCATCCCTCACTTTTATCCCATCCACCCCCGCTCGACGAACTACGTTGAACAGATGCGCGATCGATGTTACCAGTGGGCCGACCGCTAAATCGTAGCTTGTGTACCCCGGTTGCTCCAAGTCACGGCACTAACACTACAGATGAAATTAACAGAAGCGACCGCGCCGAAAAGGGTAAACTTGCTAAGCTTGCGTCAGGGTCAATATAGTCATTCTGTCTCGCAGAATGTATGCGCGCGTGTATCGTTTTAAGCTTCGAGATTTCGGGGTCTCGAATCGTCTGATTATTCCACGAACAAAATGAATTCTACGTACATTCTTCCTGGTTTACGATTACTCCTTCTTTTTCTTCACTCTGAATTTTATTTCTAAATGGAACACAGTACCAGGAGTTTATACCTCCTATCTTCTCTCCTCATTTACGATATACTTGGTACGTTGCTGCCGGGTCGTTTCACAACAGATGGACGAGCTTATTATTCTGATTATGTACATATAGGATTACGATTACAAGAAATCCTAAAAGAATTCCAAATGATTAAAGAAATAAAAGAAGATTTATAGACCTCGAAGAAGATAAGAAGACGGTAAAAGGTGATGCAAGAATCATACGATGATGGAAAAGGCACTAGACGGAGAAGGATAAAGGCAGAAATTAGAGGAGGCCAAAGCCCAAATTAAATTATAGTACCATAAAAGAAGATATGATTAGAGATAGCAATCTATTTCTTTCAATCCCCTTTCCCGTATCTTTTTTTCTATCTTGCTAGTATACGACATTTATCATTAGCGAGCAAGCTGAGCGTTTTACGGTGATTCAATTTGCCTTCCGCGCTCTATTTATTTCCTTTACCCGCGAGACGTAATCTTTAAAGTGATGACGTAATCGCGAATCCGTGATGCGTCGGTCGTCGCGTTCAGTCTAGTTGTGTGCGTACAGCTACGTGGAAATAGAAGCCATCAAAAGCCGAAAACACAGGTGGACGGAGAGTCGAGCACTTCCGGTGGTCGTTAGTAGCGTCGATAAAAGCACCGGGAAGATAATATCACCCGCACACGTACGATCTGGTGGAAGGTGAAGTAATGGTCACGCCACCTTCCTATAGTTCGGCAATAACGCGATTCTCCTTTAACAGCTAAAATGCGGCGATCAATAATTAAAGAAACACCGATAGCATCGATGTGATACCGCGTATCGTTCCACCAGCAGATCTCATTGAAAACATATCGCGCATCCGGCATATCTGACGTATATCCAGGACACATCCGGAGAATCGTAAGGCACTGGAGCGGGAAAAGTTCGTGAAAAAAGTAAATAATAAAAGTGTTGCTGATTTTTTACTCCAAACAGGAGTTTTCGAACGTTGTTGCGAGCATGAGATCGTTACAGTGCCAGTGTAACGATCAATATCGGAGATTTCGCGATGTAACTATCTTGCGACACCGATAAGTCGTTATTTTTTTATAAATTTTGTTATCATACTTTTCTAACTCGTATAATAAGTTTACAAAAAAAAAAGAAAGTTTGTACACGTTTAATTTTTTATTCATATATAAGCAATGTCGTTGACGTCACGTCGCTCGAATCTTTTTATAGTGTTGTTGCGACGAATACGATTATGGCGAGACTGGCCCGGCAAGTCTGGAAAATGACATTCTTGATAAATACGAAATGATGCGCAAGCTGAAACGTACGTACACTTTCAATACTGGCCCTTCGCGTGGTCACTGATCGTTTAGTTGTGAAAACTTAATTCGCCGATTTGCTTCACCGTGTTATTTCTCGATCTATCTGTCGGCCGACGTTCGGATTTATTGGATATAGTCTGTTTACGTCAATCTTTTACGTGTAAAAATAGAATTTCGCAATATATTCCATAAACGTTTGATATAAGGTAACCAGACCCTACATATCGTATTTAAGCTTTGTAATTTTTTTCTAACTTTTTGCTGAGTCCAAAATTGAAAACTGTTAGATTCAAAAGAGAAAATATTTCTGAACATTCCACTGTTCGGAATGACTTTTACTAACTTATTTTTTTGAGATTCTTATTGTGACATTTTGATTTACAAATTTTTAAACATTTCAAGCATAATATATCACAAAAATTATGAAATATTTCTTCAATTTATTTAATGGTAGCCAAAATTTTATTGTGCTACTCATAGACATAATAAGAATAGACCGGACGTGTCCTCTACTTTAGCGTGAAAATTAGGTAATAAAGGGCAGGAAACAGATGTTAGACGGAGAGTAAGATATTTACACTTTCTCCCCCTCTCCCCCACTCTTTCCTTGTCAGAAAGAGAAGCGGTATCCATTCCCAGACAGCACACAATATTTATAAAATATTTACAAAATATTTAGAAATATTTATAAGATTTATTTTAATATTTTGTAAATATTTTTGTGGTTTTAGATTGCACAGATCATAAATATTTATTATAAATATTATGAAATACTTATTAGAATAGTTATAGTAAATGATATAAAAATACTTAATGAGACATCATAATCCAAATAAAAAATACTTATTAGAAATATTTTTATATTTATCATAAATATTGCATAAAATATTTAGTCTATATTTTTATAATATTTCGAATAAAGCTTTATATAAAATATGTATAAAATATCTATATAACATTTCAAAAAATGAATATTAATAAATATTTATCATAAATATTCTGTGCTGTCTGGGTTGTCCGTCCTTTTCTACCTAGTCTTCACGTTTCAAACCTCACGCTCTATTCTTATTATATCTATGGCTACTAAGGCCCAGTTCCACAACTAACGGTTAACTCATAACCGAAGTTCAACTTATTCATTGTCTCTTTCCAATTTTAGAATTGAAAAAAAATGAGAACCAAGTTGAATCTCGGTTAAGAATTAAGTTGTGAAACTGGGCCTAACAATCGACAGGATATATATGAGGTTTGTTTTTTATTTCTGCACTGGTTGTACTAGTTCAAAAAATGTACCTTAAAATGTTTTCTGTTCTCAAAATGGCGTTTTTTTGTTCCAGTGCAACAGAACTCAGTGAACGATACTGCACTAGATCTGTAGTCTGTTTTCCGTTCCTGCACTAGACTGTTCTAGAACTCTCTTTTCTTGCATTAGACAAATATCAAACGTATATCTATCTCACTTTAAGTTCCAAAAGTATACATTAGTTCAGACACAGAACAAACCTTTCGAGTCAGCGCAAGCAAAATAGGAGCATTGATGTACACTAATCCAACCACAGAAAACAGACTTAGTACAAATAATCAAGAGTTCATGAGTAATAAAACGATAAATATATTAATGATAGTAAACCTATATGAGAAAATATTGTGTATCATCATCTTTAATTAAGAATTTTTTTAATGGTGGAATTGCATTAATACTTTCATTTTCATCACACGAATCTAATACTTTTATGTAAACAATATGGGACGCCATTTTTATCTTGCACTAGAACGGTTTTTATTCCTTGCCTACATTCTTACACTTGTCAGTTCAGCTCAATTTAGTTCAGTTCTAGTGCAATCCTCGTGCAGAAACAGAAAACAAACTTATAATCATCTGTATAAATTATCTACGATAAAAGTAATGAGAATTACGGAGAAAGAAAAAAAATATCTTGTACATCAAAAATATAGACATAATAAAATGATTGAACGAAGAGTTCACATATTTGAATAAAGGGACATAATTAAATATAAGAACGAGATAACAGATTTAATTGTTTATTTTATATCACTAATTCCAACGATTTCCTATCGAATGTAAATGATATAATTTATGATGTCTGTACATTGTTGGGTGACGTGCACGCTTAAATCGATAATGTATTAACAATTAGTGTCTTCCTTTTATTTTCTAAACCCCATATGTATGATGTGTCATCCGGTTATTTGTTAGTTTATTGGACCTTGATCAATTTTGACGGAAATTATCAAAAAGACGGTGCTTTTTCTGTTTACAATAGAATATACTATTTGTATACACATTTATCATATTCACACAAATCGCGGCCACACATACGCTTTTATTTTATTCTTAATATACACGATTGAGTCATCTGTGTTCTGCACGTTTCTTTTCTTTGAAATACTAAAAACTAAATAATCAGTTTTAATATCTCTTTTCCTTTTATTTAATACATTATTTTACAAATATTTTCTAAAGATGTTAAGCACATATATTACATATATAGAATTACCTAATAATTTTTGAATATTTATAAAAGTGATGAAAATTAATCCGGGACATGAACGACCCATTGTATACAATAAAGGATCAAAATTATCATGTGTACTAAATTAATCTTATTAACATATTTCATTAAGATATTATATATTTACATTAAAATTATCTGAACAATTTTATATGTAATTTTATTTATCAATATATTACCTTTGTTTTTACGTCTCTGAAAATGCACGCAAATACGTGAGTGCAGTTGCACAAAAACACAAAACTTATTAGCAAAAAGTTCAATAATAAATACGCGAATATAACAGATATGTATACGATATTCTCTGCTGAATAGCGCTTCGTTGTTGTTGATCTCCGTTGAAACTATTTGGTTCCTGGTTCAGTTACATGTAAACTCGTATGTACACATGTAGCTTAAGATTGCGTCTTTCTATCCTTGATGCTAACGGATTAAAACATGCGTCGTGAAATGTGAGCGCAGTAGGTACTCACATCGCGAACAATATGTGATGTATACTCTTGCTGCGTTGTTAGATGCACTTAGATTCTGTATATTTACCGATTGCCTGCATGTTCCATTAATATTTTTCCATAAAATGGAAATTTTTTATTTACAATACTGGTTTCCGCAAATTTTGCAATATTCACGATGCGATGGTGCAATTTCTTGAATTAATTTAGTTTTATCAATAAAAAATTACATTATTAATTTAATAATTTTTAAACCTTTTTAAATATTTATATCATATTGTCTTAGAACAATATGTATTATTAATCCTAAAATAATAAGTTATCATATAGGAACGATATTATAGGAATGATATACTTGACTTTTTATTTTTGTAAAAATAGAAATATCAACTTTAGAAAATATCTCCACGCCGATATATAGTTAAACAATATAATATTCTCTTCTTTTTCCATTACGTGGTTAATCGTTTGAGAAGAAGCGCGATCGCACTCTACTGTTTTACGTTCAAAATTTCCAGCGAGTATTGCATTAAGCATATTGATGATACGCTCGTTTTTGTTTTTATTGTAACTATTAATAAGGCTTTGTTAAATTGAAGTATTTTGTTTTTTTTATAAAGAATAAATTAAAAAATTGCAAATATAATAAAAAAATCTAAAAGATAAAATTGAATAAAGAGACAAAAGAAAGGAGCGTAACAACGCTTGTCGGCATTTCGTAAAATAAAAAATTCAATTACGTTATTATTTTTCGTATACATTTTTACGATTGTCTTCAGCAGTTGTATAAAATAATAATATAAAAAATTGAACATTTAAAATAAATTTTACTCAGTAAAAAAATAAAAAAAATTACAATACAAAATAACAGACTGAGAATAAATTCAATTAAACAAGAGAAATCCTATTTTTCGGACGAAGCAGATCTTAGTGTTTAAATATTTCTGCGTGATTTATTTCTGTGTAGTCGAATGGTGAAAACGCCCGCACGGGATACGGGAGATCAGGGTTTGAAACTTGATGGAGGCGATATTTTTTCGCAATAAATTATTTGTAGGTTTAAGATTCTCATTGCATATCAGATTATTAATATTCTTTTAAAGATGTATATTAACGAAAATTATTATATTACTTGTTAATTTAAAATATAATATCACTATTCTTGTTTTGCTCATGATTGCATTTCAAGATCGAAAAAGATTTCGACGTGCGGGGTTTGCAGAATCAGGTATGTATATAAATTTACACAGAAATATTTAAGTATTAAAATCTGTTTTAACTAAGAATAAGATTTCTTCTATTTAATTAAACAAAAATTTGTATTACTTATCAATAAAAAATTATATTGCTTAATAACTTTTGCAGTAAATACGCTATAAAACTATAATAAAAAACATTACTTTAAATACGAAACGCCACTACGGTCTGAATGTTAAGATGTTGAACTATTATATATATTTCATATTAAATAAATTCATTTTAGAAATTATAATTGCGTGCTGATATGGTTGTCGGACTTTCAACGCAATCAATCTGAAATATTAATAATC
Source organism: Trachymyrmex cornetzi (assembly GCF_001594075.2). Lineage (NCBI taxonomy): Eukaryota > Metazoa > Arthropoda > Insecta > Hymenoptera > Formicidae > Trachymyrmex > Trachymyrmex cornetzi. Next base: position 3,187,615 of record NW_017296881.1, on the reverse strand, counting down.
TCCCCAAATTTCCCAAATTTAATCTTAAAAAACTGTAATAAATTTATTGCGAAAAATATCCCTCGGCCGGAAGTCAAACCCGGATTTCTTGCATTCTGTGTGAGCGTCTTCGTGAACGCTTAAGTCTAAAGGCGCCGTAGTGACGCTTCGTATTTAAAATAATATTTCTAACATAAACGGTTTTATTTCCAATCTTATTATTGTATAATAAAAAAGTAATACACATTTAAAAATTGTATAACAATTATTTTATCGTTTATGTACATTTATAAATGTCAGAGTTGTATAATAATAATAAATAACAATATAGAAGAAAATTTATTTATGGAATTTGGAGATTCCAGCTACAATATTTTGACCCGGATTAATATCTGCTGTGACAAATGCATTTCCCTTTCGCATTTTCTCTTCCTTGGGGGACCTTTTTTTGAAAGTAAATAAAACTAATACCTGAGAATTTCTATTTATTATGTCAAGAAAGTATAAAAGCTTCAAACCTAGGTATGCATGACTTGAAAAAACGATAATTATACCTAGCAAAAAATATAAAAGTCATTAATCATTTTTTTTCATCGTTCTGCAGGGAAAAATATTAAATCAAGGTCTTTCAAAACTTAATTACTTTACTAGGACATTCATATTTTATGACAAAATAAAGAAAGACGTAAAAACTTCTTAAAATATTCATTTTCCATTGACTCTTAGAGTTAATACTTTTATTTGCTAGAAAACGGACAACTGATTTATGAAGTGAGTATGGCTCGGTAACAAAAAAACGAAGGGTGCGCATTCTTGTCTACCCTCTTCCATCTAAGGAATCCGGCAGCGGCGACACGTGAAAGGCCATAAAGTTCTAAAGCTATAAAACACAAAACAAAGCACAAAAGGAAAAAAGATTCCATTGCTATCTCTAACAGTTTTCAAAATAATAAACGGCTTGTAAAACTTTTTAATTTTCTACTGTGTGTGCACGTATTAATAAAACACTATAAACTTTGCAACATTTATTATAAGCCATATAACTTCATAACAATCGTGTAACGGTTATATACTAACTATAAATTGTACATCGTAATTTTGTACCAAAAGTCGCTTTGATCTTTCAAGCGATATACAGCCAGACATTCATTTAAAACTTAATATTGTAGTTCCTGGAATAATTAAGGATTGAAATTTTTTAAATGTTTCAAGCATTCCGAAGATAGCGATAACAGAATCTAATCTATGAACTAAATTACATGGAAAAGACTGATTAGATAACGTGATTGTAGCATAATTACTTATTTGCTCAAATAATGACCAAATAAGTAATTATACAATCATGTTAACATAAGATATAGGATAATAACGTAGGACAATTAAATATCTTTAGATTACAACAATTCTTTCATTAATTACATATATAACTAATTTAATCTATCGGCACATTATAGGTATTTAAAAATAACGAATAAAGCACGTGCTACGAAATAAAGCCAATAATCAATGTGATTATGCTTAATTAATTAACATAAAGTGCTGAAATTTGTAAAATTTATTTTCAACAAAAATACGTCAGAAAAAAATCTGTAAGAATTTGTAACAAAATAAATATGTACAATATAATAAATACTAATATATATATAAATGTACACATCTAATCTGTTACAATCCCTACAATGCCATCTCGTGATTATTTCAGTAACGTTTATGCACACAACATAATTCAAGTAAATCTGAATAAATAATAACGATAATAGCCATTCGAATAGTGTCAAAATTGCAAAATTACAGCCTCATATAATTTTCAACAATTTAATTGATTTCACTTTCGCTATATGCTTTAATAAAGGCAGGCAAATGTTCGTACTTTGCCGTAGGCGACATCTAACTTTAGAAATTGTTGTTCAAATAGCTTGCTTTTGAAACTTACAGTTTGCCAGCGGCACCCTGTGGACTACCGCTGCAGTTAGAAACGAAACAAGTCGGTAGATATGCAGGTAACGTTCCGCAGAAAATTTCTTCGCGTATATATGAATATTCTTTTCAGCATATGTTTAATATTTATAAAATTTACCATGTAATCATCTTTAATAAACTCGTGTTATATATGCAATAAAAACGATCCTTGGAAAACTGTGGACTTATATAAGTTTTTAATTATTTCTTACATTATTCGTAATTATTGATAATATTGATAATTATTATCAACATACAATATGTATTACATATTAATAATACTGTACTTTCGTATAATATGTCACATTATTTTGCCTAAGTTATTTAAATTATTTAAAATAATCGACCTTATAATTTTAAGTATATAATCTTCGTATAATCCTTTTTAAAGAATTAGTTAAAGAAGTTAAAGAATTTAAAGTATATATTTTTGTAATAATTTTAACATTTTAATTATTATTTTATATAATATATTTATTATTAATAACTGTAATATTTTAATTATTTGTAACATGTTTGTAAATAATCATACGCTTTTGCGTATTTGTAATAAACAATGATCAAGTTTCCCATTACATTCGCAATATGTATTAATATTCAATGAGTCAGTAAATATAAAAACTTAAGAAATTTTATTACTACTGTTTATAAAGTATATTATTTTATTAAAAATTATTTTTAATCTCTTTTCAATTCTAAAATTGGAAAAAGATGAGAAATAAAGTGAACCTCGGTTAAAAGAAGGCTAAAGGAATTTCTTCCTTAGAATGTTTCCCAGTCACAGTTTTTTCTTTTCTTTAGAAATTCAACAATACCATTCACTCACCAAAGTATCCATTCTACTAGCATGACTGGCAAATGTTATTCATTCAAAATGAGCAGCCAGGTCATTTCCTGATTTTCTGCACTGAGTGTAAAAATTTGGGGTTGACATCACCTATGACCAATCAGAAAAGTCGAAGCGAGTCTCGACTCACACATTTCAACGAAACGTGAACGCTATTGGAACTCAAGTTCGAAAACCTACCCCCATCTTCGCGGGAAAAACCTTCGGAGGGAAAAAGTTGCGCGCGCACGAGCAGAGAAGGGTTTGAGAAAATCATCGAACATGAAATACGCTAGCAACTCCAGTCCAGCCAGACTCCAGATTCGTTAGAGTTGTGCGCGTGTACAGACGTCGATCGCTGTAGCGTGCATCGTACAGTGGTACCGTATTATACACACGCCGAGTACGCGTGGTGTGAACGAAGCTTGTAGCAGTAGAGAGACTCCAACTCGAGACTAGTCGCAAACGTGGTAATCACGTGTACGCGTGTCCTGTTGGAACCGTCGATCGAAATTCGCTCGTCGTATCAAGCGGTAGATTCTTCCGCGAACAACAGTATCGGCTTGTGCTGTGTTGCGGTATATTACGCGAACTTGGTGTTATTCGAGCATCGAGTTCCTGCTGAATACTACTGAGATAACCGCGATTTCGACAAGGTTTGTAGGTTTGCTCGCTACCTGACACGCGTTACCGCGCGGTATTAATTCATCAATCGAGACGACGTAGGGAAACACCGAAACCCGGCGCGAAATCACGTTCCAAGTAATCCGACGTAATCACACCGAATAACATTCTCGCGGAACGTCACTCGCTGTTCTCCGGAATAATCCGGAGGTGTGGTGGTCTGACGCGGCGTGGGCAAGCATGGCTAGCCGGCTCTTCTGTCGTACTCTCTTTCTCTCTCTCTCTCTCGGTCTCTCTCTTCTCTCCGGTCTCTCCTCCTTTCACTCATTTCGCGAATACATCGACACGTTCGCGCCCACTACGGGCGCGTGTACGCGTGCGTATACGACGGGTCTCTCTTTCTATCCGCCGTGCAGACGTAAAGAGAGACGCTCTCCTTCCGATTTCCATGTGTAGACTTCAAGAAGGTATCCTCGGAGCAGCCACGCGTTCCCTCCGTTCATCCGGAATATTATCGGACGCGTTGAGTTCTCGACAGTCGCGTCGTGCAAGTTCGTCACGGGGTGTATCGTCATTGCGAATTTATTTTCTGTTTTCGCAAATAGACTAACGGTATCGCGGACGATCGGTGATCTCTGCCGCCACAGCTGGTTCGATCCGTTCCACGACACAGTGGTTCGTCGGCGCGGCGAACTGACCGCAACGTGGATACGATTCACGTTGCGAGATCCGCGTCATCCTTGGACAGCCCCGTGTACGTGCACATGATCATCTATCGTTCGTATAAAGCTACATAAAGCGCGTCCGAAGTCGAATGTCAAGTCCCTAAGCCGCACACGTGCGTTCCCGTCACATTCCCTTACCCCCTCGGTGTAACATAACCTAGAATAAAGCCGCGTGGCTTAGCGTGCCAGTTGCATCGCGTCAGCCGTCTGCTCAGTCAGTATTTTTCAGTGTATTGTTTGTACCGCAGGTAGTGTGAAGTGACAAGTGCTAAACAACGATTTGAACAATGGAAAGTGGAAACCAATGGTGGAATATGATGGATACTGGAAATGATTACGATATATTTCCCAAGGATTTATTTCCCGAGTATTCTCTCTTACCTGAGAACGAGGTAAATTTCTTATATACTCACATATATACTTGAACAACGTGTTTATGAATGTTCAGTGATGACGTTAGGAAAAAAAATGATTTCGTTTATCATGGTAATTTTAATCTTATTATCAAGAAGTGGAGCTAGTTTCTCATTCTAAATACCGTCTGGCGGAACAATCTTGCAAAAAAAGCTGTAACGTTATTCGTAACAATTTTTTCTTGAAAAGAATTACTATATTTCTGAAAATAATTGTTAATTTTTTTTTAATTGCTATATGTTTGAAAATAACTCTTACATTTTTCATAATTACTATATTTTTTTTAATAATTATTACATCTTTCAAAAAAGTTGTTTATAACGTTATTTATAATAAGATTAATCTTGAAAATAATTACTATTAGTTTTAAAAATAATTATTACATTTTTTAAAACTATTTTTAAATCATTTTTTAAATCATTTTTTAAATTATTTTTTCGGAATATAGGACATTCTGTTTCCATATTCATTTATTACTACATTTTGATTTAAAATTTAAATAGACATTCATTTTAGCATGATGTTTTTGCATATAATTTTGTATAATTGCATGTCGAATAAATTAATTATACGTATGATAACTGATACTTTCTGATTTGTATACGGAAGTCTTTTTAAGCCCACCCTCCCCCCCCCTTCGAAAAATAATAAATTATTTATTCATATCATAAGATTCATTCAATATAATCTTGATAACAAATATTTTTTGTTGGTTAATATCTATTTCTATTACCAATGTAGATTAACTTCAATCTTGATTTAACTTACTGTTTATCTTTTTCTTAAAATTAAAAAAAGTTAAAAAGTAAATTGAAATTATAGTTTATTTTACATTGAAAGAAGCGGACTAAAGAAAGTATCATTTATTGACGATTATTTTAGTATTTTTATTAATACTTATAGTTAGGTATATGTTCTTCTTTTTAACTTCTGGCACAAACTTTCCTAAACATCGAGATAAGATCAGAAATAAACTTAATGACAATTAAGAAACTTTTGTTCGAAATTTGCAAAAGTTGCGTTGCATTGTCTATTTTATTCAACACGAGGACTATTCAATTATTTTTCTTTTTTTTAACACTCTAACATGTTTTGAAATTTTCTAACTTGAAATGAGAAAATAATCTCTTTTAAATAATTATAATAAAATATATTTTTTTTATTATTTTTAAATTTTTGCATTGGCTTCGTTTAAGAGTTCGAATAATTTTTAAAAACACTTTTAAATCAACATTTATCAAGATAAAAAGATGCAATATTTTATTGATAAAATAAAAATTATTTTGATTACTTTGCCCGTAATTTCTTTGATTGCTTATTTAAAATGATATATTTATAGAATTATTTATAGTATGTTTTAAATTATTTATAGAAAAAAATGGTATTTTTGTTTAAGCTTGTGTGCTAAAATTACTGTCGGGATGAAGCATATAAGATCATTCAGGTTTCTTCTTATCTAAATAATATCTAGGTATAATTAAAAACGTACTTTTAAAGATTTCGGTAGTAATAAAGGTTCTCGGTGAAAGTTGTTAAAATCTAGAACATAAAAGAAAAAACGTTTGGAAAGCAACTGATACCTAAATAAAGTTCCTATTTTATCTGACAATCAATACCATGAAAAATTGTAAAGTCTACAAAAGCATAAAATGAAAAGGAATTCGTAACCATAGATAAAATTTTTAGATCTGTATTCTTTTTTATTCATGTGTAGATTCTTTTGTAGAACTTCACTTCATTAATTTTAATTCATACGCTAAGCAGTATTCAAACTTTTAAAAATGATTTTTTTATGCGGGCACTATTTTTGCTATTCATTCAACAATAATTTTCTGAAATATTGTTTTAAGAGATTATATACATCTGAAAGGTAAAAAAATATATTAATATTTGTAAACTTTTTCTAACAAATATTAAAATCGTATTTAAGTAAGGTTTAAGATGCTAATAGCATTGAAGATTTAATTTAATTTGGAAGGAATATTATTATTTCAATATATTATATATATATTGTGCTGCAAAAGCAAAAGTAATTGGCGTGCAATCAAATATCTGAGATAAAAATTATTTAAATATACATAGACATTTTATTCCAACACCTTACTCTTTGAACAGCGTTTCTCGTACTTATTGTTAATTGATTTATTCGCATAAGCAGTCTTGTATTCTAATTTTAATATTGTATTTGTAAGTCTTGATAAAAAAAGTACGTATACATTTAAATAGACAATAACGTAAAATTTATTTAAAAAATGTGAATAAAAGATGGGTAGGTTGCAAAGTATAGACTTATCTATGTAATATTTCTTATATAGATTATGTTTCTAGGAATGCGCATGTTTTGCTGCAAATTATATTGACTGACCATATGCTTAAGAAAAAAGCGCTTGCATTCCTTTCTTTTACAGAAATAGAAATGCTCAATTTTTGTTGTCACTCTATATACAATGCCGATTATATTCAAAACTCGGGAAAATCCATCGTAAGGTCAAAGAGACAAAAAGAATTTATTCATTTTTCACATTTCTGTTTCTCTCTCTTTCGGCTTTAAAAAAGGATGGAGAGGTTCTTAGGGGTTCCGCATAATGAAAGAAACAGGGAACAGAGAATAAGAATTTTAACCTATCAGATTTCTGATAGGTTAAAATTCGTATTCTCTGTTCCTTTTATTGTTCAGAGCTCCTTCGCTTAAAGTCAAAGTAACGTTGGTGCAATCGAGCTTAAGTGGTTAGAATTCAGAATTGACATGCAGGTATAAGAACTTGTTTTTTTGTCTCTTTGCAGGTATAAGAACTTTGTTTTTTTGTCTCTTTGCACTTTAGTAACGCATTCCATTATTTTTGAGAAATTTAAAACGAGAATTTCTAGACTAATTATAATTTGAATAAAAATATATTAAATCGATTGTATGTTTAAGGCAAACCGTTTTAATAGCACAAAATAAATTTCGTCTAATGTAAAACTCTTAAAAACTCTAAAGAGAATTTCGATTCTTATTAGCGAATTAAGATCATGTGACATAAGTAATTCTCTGAATTCAAACTATGCTGAAACGTAATAGAAATACGGAATTATTTTTGTGTCTCAACATTTTAATTCATGGAATTGTTTACTATGTCGCGACATAATTTTAAATTCTTAAAAAAAAATCTTAATTTTTTCAGAGTGTCCAGCCTTAAATGTCCTTAAATCTTAAAACTATCCTGGAATTTAATGTATCCTAGAAAACTCCTGGAAAACCCTTACTTTTCCACTAGTGATGCATTCGAGTGAGACGAGACGAAAATACCGATACCAAGATTTGGTCTCGACAGAAACAAAAATGATTGATACGATATTCTCGTCTCAATGGCCCGATATTCTCGCTTTTCGAGATTCTCGAATTTTATCGCGAGACATTCAAGAATATCGACTATCTCGTTTCATTTTCATTTGTAAAAGGCGAAAATGAAAGTAAATTCGCAATTTACAAATTGTGTACGTCAGACAAATGACGGTGGTAATGTTTATTTCTTATTTCGATATTTCTCCGATTTTTTCGAGACGAGACCGAGACGAGAAAAACAAAAGATATATGATAATCTCGGAAATGATATTTTTTCGATACGAGAAATTCCGAGACGATATTCGAGATTCTTATCGTATCGAAATGCATCACTATTTTCCACGTCGATTAATTTTCATTACTTAATTAATTTTTATTGTGATTCGCACCATTATATTATTATGTTTTGAATCCAAGTTAGGATTTTATATAATAAATGTTGAAATGAAAAAAATTTGGACTAATATTATTCACTATCTCATAAATAATATCAAACTAATTTAACAAAAAAAAATTTGGATTTATTATCTACAATTATAAAATAGAATATAGCAGAGAAATTATCGTTTGTGTTGAATATTCATTTGATATTATTTATAAAGCAATATAAATAATATTATTCCAAATTTTTTAAAGTTTTAATTTATTTATATAGAATCCTAACTTGAATACAAACTATATAATATTGCGCGAACTGATGAAAATTAATTAAATAATGAAAATTAATCGATGGTTAGATCCTGGAAAAACTAAAGGATTTTTACTTTAGTTTTTCCAGGATCTAACCATCGAAATTGTTCTTGAATTGAGTAGCCAGATTTTGCTGGACACCATGATTTCGAATTTTCGTTTGCACACTTCTGGTGTTTAAAAAAAGTTATTGAAAAAACACTTTTGGATTAATTTCACATTAGTCTGCCAACCACGAACAAATTAGATTTATTTAGTTTCAATCGATATATTATCGTTTGCATATTTTGAAACAAGTTGATTTTTCGTTTGCACATTTTTAATTAAAAAGTTATTAACAATTAAATATATATATATATATTCACATATATAAAGAAAAGGGAATAAATCATTGTAAAAGATGTGAGATTGTAATGTCAAATAATAACAAAATCTTTGCAACACATTTTCCGGTAGTCATATTTTTTATTTTTAGATTCGTTTTTCTTTGAAATTACCGGTCTTTAATCTTTTAAATCTCTTTAGAAATGAATAGACTATAATTTCATCATTTCCCTAATAGCACACTTTATTCGAGAGACATTCTGGCGAACATTCTTAGGACACAGGGATATCCTCTGAATGTTCTTTGGAACGTCTCTTGGAGATCTGTGCTATTAGGATTAATTAAAAAAAATTTTATAATAAAAATTATATAATTATTTTATCAAAAATGCAAAAACACTTACTTCTCCTTAAAACTATAAACATAAAAACGTATTTACAAAAATGCCAATCGAAATAAAGCTAAATATATGAGAAAAAAATATGATTATTTCTTTATTAATAAATATTTATTTGCATAAAAAATTTCAGAATTCACGGCTGATGGATATAATTGACAATATTTCAGCAGAGGATTTAAACGCAATGTGCAATTCCTTTTGTAATAATCAAGAAAAGTAAGTATACTATTTTTATTCAAGAATGTTATATGTATATATGATAATTGTAACAAATGTACAACATGTAAATACATTTAATTATTTCTTTTAGAAGCGAAACAACTAGGCTTGTTGAAGATCTGCTTGCAACCTCACTACAGGTGGGAAGTTTTTCTTTACAATTAATGAATACTGTATATGAATTCCATTGTTTAAGAATTATACAATATAATAATAAAATGCTTGTGTCCAATCTGCAGTCATTCTCTCAAGAGGATTACTTAACGACACCTAGCAAGAACATATATATATATCAAGATATGATTGAAATAAATAAGAAACCTAGTGAACTAAAATTAAATGAAGAAAAACATGAAACTGGTTTGTAATCAATGATTGTTAAATTTTGTTGTTAATTTTGATAAAAAAATAAAACATTTTCCTTTAATATTTTAAAAGGAGCTCCATCTGAAATATTTGGTAATACAGTAAACATGGAAATAGAGGCTGAACAAGAAAATTTTTCTGGACTAGAAAATTTTATTAAACAAGAAATTTGTACTGAACAAGAAATGGATAAAGTATTTAAGCCTCCATTTAGTACGCTGCCTGTGTTGTCTTATGTAAAAAATAAAAATAAAGCAAATATCAAGACAAAAAGTCAAAATCCAAAAGGGAAAAAGAAAACGAAAGAAGATATAATACCAATTATGTATAAAAATACAATGAGAATTAAAGTCAAGGCAGCAGAGGAGCAAGAAGATTGTGTAGATGTTGAAACGATACCACGAGATGAAATACCAAGTAATTAAATCAATTTAGATTCATATCAAACTATTAAGTAAACATTAGTATTGTAACATTTTATTGAGATTTATTTTTTTTTAGTACTAGAAGCACACGATGCAAAGAGTTTGTTAGAAAAATTTGAGGCTTGCGAGAATCCAAATCCATGCAATAAATCGACCGTTAAAAATGATCACACATATGACACGAGACCAAATAAAATATGTCAAGTGACTCAAGAGTGCAGGGCTAACATATCGGAGAAATCCGTTTCTCAAGCTTCCAATCAACAGCCCTCAATCTTATCTAAAAAAATAATCAATAAAACAAAGGTTCTCTATTATTTTAATAAATATTTTAATATTTAAGTAGGTTAGTATACGATCTAATTATGATTATTTTGTTGAACTTTAGCTATCAGAACGTAGAAAAACTAGTCCGAAAATTGCTACGCTAAATATACAAAGTAAAAAACGTAAGAGTCCACGAATGGAAGACAGAGTTATTTCCTGTAACAAGATTTTGAAAATAGTTCCTACAGTAAGTTCTTTCCTTAAGTATTATGACATGATTTGAATATATATGTGCGCGCATCTATTTCTCACATATCGATTATTATTGCAAGATGTTTGATGTAAAATAATCCACCATTATAACACTTTTTAGGTATCGAATGATGCTAAGAGTAGAACAGTCAGTAGAACTTTGGTACAGTTGGATCACGATTATTGTAATAATGACAACTTTCGTACCAAGAGCTACAATAGCAATAGTAAGCATGATAAGTAATAAAATGGATAGGGGAGAGTGGAGACCCTTGGGCAGTCGGAAAGATTGGACATTAAATTAAATCTTTTAAATCTCCCAGCTTGGGTGGCTTTTCAAAATACTTTAAGGATCCAAGATTTTTTGTACTTTTGTATGTATTAAAATATTGATATAATATAATATATTAAACCAAACTATAGAAATCAAAGCCTTGCACGGTCTAGATCTTTAATGCTTGTATGATTCTTATGTGAATTTATATACTACGTATGTAGTCCCACAGAAACGCGCGCCAAAAAATTTCCAGTCTTGAAACGCTAACTCTACTAAACTACCGCAGTAATATCACGAGTTAAATTGACTATCAATTTAACAAATTTTTTTTTTAT
>NW_017296881.1:3142542-3175872 GCF_001594075.2 Trachymyrmex cornetzi | reverse complement strand
AAAAAAAAAAATTTGTTAAATTGATAGTCAATTTAACTCGTGATATTGCTGCGGTAGTTTAGTAGAGTTAGCGTTTCAAGACCGGAAATTTTTCGGCGCGCGTTTCTGTGGGACTACATACGTAGTATATAAATTCACATAAGAATCATACAAGCATTAAAGATCCAGCTAGACCGTGTAAGGCTTTGATTTCTATAGTTTGTGTTATCACATGTACGGTCCTATAATATATTATAATATTAAACCAATAATAAGATCTTATTCGGACCGACAAGAATTAAACACTAAGTAGAAGCATATTCAAGTTTTTGTCTAATTCCATTATTATTCAAAATTAAATAATTTTGGACTCTTTAAACTTAAAATTAATTACAAAATGGAACGGACATATAAGAGTCGAGCGCGGTAGTTAGAGCGCAAAAACCTTTTTATTCTTGACATTACTTCTTATAAATTGACAAACGTTTTGGTTTCCTTCCGAGCCATCATTAGTGTACAAAACCTCTGCTTATTTCTCAAGTCCCTTATAGGGAAGTACTGTAAATTCCATTATTATTATTATATGTCCATTATTACTTTGCATTTATACATAAAATTATATTATCACAATAAAAAGTGGGTGTTTTATGTATAATGTGAGCTAATTTTCGGGCGTGCTTCTTTAAGCTAAAAAACTTGAACGATCATTTATTTAACAATGTAGTGGTTGGGAGCCTTGAGTACTAGTTGGTTAGGGAGGTTCAGGCATGCCCAAACGTAGGTCTGTTCGCGTTGCTTGCACTTTTTGCACTCAATATCTTTGCTTTTTTTTCTTCAACGTTATTTTTTTTATAAACATGCATTTTATTTAAGATTTTCCTAAAGTGCTTGAGGGCCACTCTTCCCTAAGTAATAAAAATAGAAAACTATCTTAATTAATGACATTAAAATATACCTATGTATACTAGAAACTACAAAACATACATCTGTATTAAAATCGAGCCAAAATGAGAATCCTGATGGAACCAATCAACATGAAAGACATTACAATATTGGTAGTTCAAATGAACGATGCCGCTTGGACTTGGTTAATATATGTGATGGTAATGGAAAACCAGCAGTCTTACAAAATAAAATCAAAGATAATTGGCTCGAAAATGATCGTAAAGACTGTCAAAAAGAGACTCCTTTCCAATACTCCCACAACTTAAATAATTCATCTGTTAGAAATATAAATATTTCAAACGCGTCACCAACCGTCAAACCTCTTCTCCTTTCTATTCGTTCACCTTTAGCTAGAAAAATCATTCTGCAATCAAAGAAACATGTATTACCTAAAACGAATAGTGTACAAACGAGTCCTAAAGTGCAATATATTTCCGTATTGAAGAATCTCAATCCACAAAATATATCACAATCACAGTTTTCAATAAATAATTCTAATGAAAATATGGTAACCACTATGAATAATTCAAATAATGAAGTACAAAATATAATTGAACAAAATACTCAAAACACGCCACCGCATGAAGAAGACAAGACATCTCGTGTTAAAATTAGTGTATTAGAATATCGAAAAAGAATACTGAACGATAAAACTCGTAATGACAAATCGATGACAGTGGAAGAGCCATCTCGAACTATACAAGTGGATGTTTATCATGCTTCAACTATGAAACTACCACTCAGACCTGATCAAGAAATAAAGGATACATTTTACTGTCAGAGAGAAATTATACCATGTTGGAAAAAGGAATCAGATATACAAGAAGAAAAAAATAAGCCGAAACCACCTACTCGCAATATACAAACAGAAACGGACAAAAATATTTTTGAATATTTAAAATCAGTAGATGTTGAGGAGAAAGAGGGAGATGCGAAAATTATGGAGACAAACAAAAAAAGGTAAGGTATTCAATATTATTTATTATTATTAATCTTGAAATTTATCGGATTTCATGATGAACCTTCTTATTCGAATGTTTCATATATCAAAACCACTTGTTCCAATAATGCAAATAATTTAATAAAAAGATTTTTTTATAATTTGTTCAATATGATGATATTACGAATAATTACACATACGTTTTAAAAAAGATCTTTCGAAAAGATCCTGGTCAGTTTAAAATATTTAGTCCTTAAAATATTTGGCCCTCTTTCTTGAAAGAAGTCATCGTGAAATCTTACGAGAACTTTTGCACTCTAATTATATTATAATAATTTGTACAATGTCACAACAGGGAGGAAAGTACAAAGGATAAAAAACAGAAATCCTGCGAAAGAGTCTCTCGCAGTTTGAGTCGATCTAGATCAAAAAGCAGAAGCAGGAGTACGACAAGCGAAAGCAGTAGCAAGAGTAGAAGTAGGAGTAAGAGTAGAAACAGAAGAAGTAGAAGCAAAAGTGAAAATCGAAGCACAAGGAGAAGTAGAAGTAAGAGCAGGACAGGAAATAGGAACAGAAGCAGAAGTGTTAGTACAAGCACAAGCAGAAGCAGAAGTAGCAGCAAAGACAGGAGTAGCAGTAGAAGTAGGAGTAGGAGTAGGAGTAGATCTCGAGTAGATCGACGTAGCAGCCGACGAACAATAAGTCATCGCACGCGACGCAGCTCTGTCACCTCAACAAGCAGTTGGTCGTCTCCCGCATCTATTTCAATGATATCAAAGCATTCGTATTCACGTTCTAGCTCTCGATCCGACATCCGATCTAGATCTAGATCTAGATCCAGATCTAGATCTCCCAAACGGTTTTATTCTAAACGGTTAAGGTATGTAACCAATTCATTCCAATCAGAATTATATGTATAATAAATAAAATCAATAATACACTAGCTTGTAAACAAGATTAATTTAAATAAAATTCTTATAAACATTCTGTTAATAGATCTCCCTCGACTTCGAATCTTCGAAAAAATAAATGGTCTAATAAACGAAGAAAGGATAGTAGGGATCGTGAAAAAAGTTATGATAAATATGACAGACGCGAAAGAAGTTACGATAAATACGAGAAACGCGAAAGAAGTTATGATAAATATGAGAAACGTTCCTTAGCCAATCGCCATGCCAATAGAAGTTATAGGTAAAACATACTTTTCGAGATATAAAGATGCAATTTCTATTGACATTGAAACGAATATTCATCTAACAAATTTCTTACTATATAATTTACTACATTCTACCTAATTCTAAATAACCAATTCTAATTACCAATTCTAATGGCCAATTATCATCTTATTTCCACGATGTCTTAAGATTCTAACTAATTATATTTATAATTAAATAATTATATATATATTATATTTTGATTTAATACAAAATGTTTATAAAATTTACATATTTACATATTTTCAAAAAATTTGGAAAAAATAAAGAACTTATATTTGGAAAATAAACTTTTCAATTGTTGTTAAGATTAATATATAGATAGCCATATATATTTAATAAAATCCTCGATATATAACCTTTCATCATTTTTATAATTTGTCTCTAGTAGATCACCGTTAGATTCTTGTTCCGAAACTTACGATGATTGGCACAACAGAAAAAAGCAAAGAGAAATAGAAGAACGAAGAGTGGTATATGTAGGACGTATAGACGAAGGAATTACCAAATCTGATCTACGTAAGAGATTTGAGATTTTTGGACCCGTTGAAGATATCAGTGTACATTTTCGTGAACATGGGTATGTATCTTCACTTATATTCACTTCATTATTTTTTAAAAATTATATTATTCTTATACTACAATTTCTACAATCTCTATAATCTGGGATATTATTTTAGCGAAAACTACGGTTTTGTCACTTTTCTATACAACAATGATGCTTACGAAGCCGTGGAACATGGTAATGACAATCCGTCTTTACCCAAATATACTCTATCTTTTGGAGGTCGCAGAGCGTTTTGCAAATCCAAGTACGCCGATCTTGGTAAGATAATTAATTAATATATCATACATATGTATGTATGTATGTAACAAAATTTTATCTTCTTTATTTATGGCGATTATATTTTCTTGACAGACAATGTAGAAGATGGTGCCTCTAGAAGGAGATCTCACATAAATGAAGACATGTCCTATGATTATCTCTTAAAGTCAACAGCATATATGCTCAAAAGAAAAGTTTGACATACGTATTGTCTAATCGTTTTAAATTTAAACAATAGTTTGATTATTAAAGTAAATTTTTTAAAGAAAGAAACGCACTTGTATCAATGCTCATATACAGTGTGTTTCGGTGCTGCTCTTTTACTATAACAAATAAAAATTAGAAATATCCAATTATAAATACATTAGGAGCATTTGAAATTTTTAATTATCCAATGCTTTATTCAAATTGTTTAGTCTCATCAGATATTTGTTTCCTCAGCTTGCCAAATCTTATCGAATTTTCTGAAAAAAAAATGATACATTTTAATGGTTTTCTCATTATGCAATATATCTGGTTATGTAAATACGGATAATTGAAAATATTCAAGTTACAATCGCACTGAGCAGGTACCTGATCTTGTTGCATACAGAGAGTCTATGTAGAAGAGAATCGCCAACTAATCACGTAATCTTGAGCAAAAATTATTTTAGCTAAGCAGAAAGCCTATTTATTACTTCAGGCAATCATAGTAAAAGTTAGATGATTCTATTGGCGCCGCTCTCCCTTTAGACTCTTTAGTTGAAAATAAATGAACTCGATTCATCATGCTATCTGCCTATTTCTAGAAAGAATGATGTGACGAGAGGCAAAATTTGCCTGAATATATATGTATATATATTATATTTAAAATTTTCGGAAACGTTACTAGTAGTAGTTAATGAAGGACTGGTTTATATAGATTTGTTTTAAACGTTCTGTCTACAGATTCCATCTACAATAAATGCGGATATGCAGTTTGCAAATATGAAATTCGCGACTAAAACTTCTGTAGCAAAAAAGCTCTCGAAAAATTAAGTCAAAAAGTTATTTGTAAAGTTTTATTTTAAGCAGTAGTTTTTGAGATAATAAAAGTAAATGTGACCAATTACAGATTGCATGTCGAAGACAAATTTCTCTTGTCTCAAATTACGGTTAAACTATTGAGAAAATTACAATATAATTATGATATTCATAATCAAGAGAATTGCCTACATCTTGCTAAAGAGTGACATTTTAAATAAAAACGCAAAATAAGCATTTTTAACATCTCATTCAATGTGTATTGTAGTGTAGCTGAAGTACAGATAATCTTATTTATTATAATGTTTCAAGGTTCAAATTGCAAAATCCGACTCTTTAGTAGGCTTTATAGCTTCATAAAACATTCAATACAAGTTTTATGGCCAAATATTTTTTTGACAAAACAATACATGATAGAATGTAGATATATATTTACTCCTAATTGAAACGTAAATGAATTTTCTTGTCGCCGATTCTTAAACGTAGTCTGTAATTGACTGTATTTAAATTCTTATATCTGAAAAACTATTGTTTATAATATAAATTTACAAATAACTTTTTTACTTAATTTTTCGAAAACTTTCTTGTTGTAGTATTTTGATTTCCGGACACCCTATATACGTGAAAATTAGATAATTTTAGCTAGAACATTTTTAAATATATAAATTCAATTTTTTTTACAAATTCTTTGACGCGCGTTAATTCAAATGTTATTTATTGCTTCCTTCATGATTTCTTATACATTTATTTTAAATCATGATATCAGATATACACATATTATTCACATATTACACATATTATTCATCTCTTTACATATCTTTTTCGCAATTAAAAAAATTAATCAAGAATTATCGTCATTGTTTTATCAAATATGAAATTTGTAATGTTTACCTGATTTTATTTAATTATAACTCGAATGATGACAAAAAGAACAATTCTGATAAATTAATTAAATTACATATATCAAATATGTATATTTGGCTTGACATAAAAATCTACTACTACTGTAAACCGAATTTTTTAATGAAATGTAAGCGTTTAGTCTTCATTAATTCATTATATTACATATTATATGTATAATGTCTCTATTATACGATTAATCATTTACTGCCATGATTAATTAAAAACGATCCAGCAAAAGTAAAATCATGAGATAATCTTCAATGAAATTTTATTGTATGAAGAAACTTATTGTAATTTCTTAATTAAATTTGTGCAGGTATACGATCGAACATATTGTTAATAAATGCATATTAAAAATCATACGTTATGATTATTATGATCATTACCTTTCCACATTTTTTTATTCGTTTCTCATCAAAGCGTTTCTATATTCTTAACACCGAAATAAAATGTAAAAACAAAATTTATAATCGAATTATTTATCTTTACACTTACTTAATGTATAATTCCGTAGTAATGATAACTTTAGGATCGTAAGCAGTCGATAGTATATACTCGAAATTCTTTATCATCTAAAGACGTAAGAGTGAGCGTTGCTTCATACAATGAAGGAGTTGTTGGTAAAATATGTACGATCATTGGAACTTGTTGGTTAGATGGCCTCACATCTAGACATACACACATTATAAAAAAAAAAACTTTCAATTGGAAATATATAAAATACAACAATTTATACGTACATTACATAAGATACATGTAAATTGAAATATACCTACATATTAAATGTATATAGGGAATGAAAAAAAGATGTATCTTAAAATTATACTATCGGATGCAGGAAAAAGATGAAGAAATAGTAAAATAGAAAAAAATTAATTTATTTTATATGATATGAGAAAAATATTTCTTAATTAAATGAAAAATAAAATTACATCCTATTCTTGCATTTCTAAAATTTAATTCTTGAAGTCTCTCTTTTAATCGTTTATGATTCAAAAATTGTTGGAGAACATTTTAGTTACATAAATATTAATTCTAAATTATCTAAAGAATTTATAGCTAAATAATAACTGATAATATTTCTGTATTTTCGCGAAAGAAATAGTAGAAATAAATTCTTTTGCAGAGTGCCCTTTCAAATGAATTATTCTATGTAAATAAATTTATGTCCTGAATCTTACTTGCCTTGTATAGTAAAACATTCTGGTAAAATAAGAGAACTTGATTTATCCGAAATTGTAACTTTATATGTCACTGCGGTATTAAAAACATGCATAAATTCCAAAGCTGCAGAATCAATGTCACTTCTCATCAACCACTTTATTAATCGTAGCTCGATGTAGGTATCTGAAAGCAACAAATAAAAACTGAGAAAAAGCAAGAACATAAATGACAATTCGTCCTGCAAAATAAATATATTAGAGTTATAAATAGATTAATATATAAGATTTGGTAAACAACCGTTTTTAGATGTTATCTGACATACTCGAGTATTTGGACCAGAATAGGTGTTCTCGCGGTTCGAGAGTTTTTTTAAACATTTCAGTTACACATCTTCGAAGCTGAATGTTACAAGATGGTATAGGTACACTGATATTAAACGGGCAAGTGTCTCTTACGCCGCTTCGTTGATTTGAGCAAACGCATTCTCCTTGAGCTGTCCACTGGACAACGATGCGATCGTTGACCGACCTTTGCCAAACCGAATTTATCTGTTGCGATCAACAAGAAATGTCTAATTTTACAAGATATTAAATCAATCCCATTTTCTCAGAGTCTAAATACGTTTTCTCCACATTTTGCGTCATTTATAGACGACTTTGGTGTGCCGTAAAACAATTTCTCGTACTTGTCAAGTGCTTACTTGAATAATAAAATCACCGGTTTTCGCTTGGAAAATCAACCAAAACGTTCGTTGCTTAGGTGCGATACACGCCACACTGATTGATAAATGTGCCTCTGATGCACCCTCGGCGACGACTATTGATTCTTGATTCAAGAAAAGTCTTCTTGGTATTTTCCTAGCTCGCAATTCTCGCCATCGCGTCATTTTTAGAGTCGCTAAAAATATTCGAGTTACGATTATGTCGTATAATCGTAAATTATATATCTGCATATATAATTTACTATAAAATTAAAAATAATGAATTCTTTTTAGGAACAATCCGAATATTATTGCTAATATATTAGCGTTTTTAGAATAAAGCTAACAAATAGTTTAACACATTAAATGTTTCACGAGAGTTTAGATTTAAAAAAGTAGCTTTTGACAGATATTTATACTAGAAAACCTTTGATAAATTCTCCACGTTTTTTTTTTACGATAGTCAGCCGTAAAAATCTTCAGTGGCAAAAAAGATTATATTTTTTCTTACAAGGGTTGCTCGGCCGTTCGTTTGTCATCCATATATCATATTCTGCCGCATTTTGATAGGGTACACTGATTTTCAGATTTGTTTCGACAACCTGGTACAATTTGCTGCGTATAGTATATTTGCTCGCAATTCCAAGATTATCAATATGACCCTCCAAGATAATAGTCTGATTTCTTCCAAAATGTGGTCCAATAGCTCGTCCGCAAAGCATCAAATATGCTATTGATGAATTAAAAAATGCGATATGACACATAAGAAAGATTTTATTTTAAACAATTTGCATAAATTTTATTTGATTTAAATGTCAAAAGTAACAGAGATGCTTTAATCATTTTGTCAAGTTAAATAAAATATCCTACATAATCCGGATAAGCAAAGAATTTAAATAAAAATATTTTACCTCTGTTTTTCTGTATTTTCTTAGCATGAAACTGTATTTGTACTTGGCCGCTACCGTGCGCGTTTAAACGTAAGATCGACACGGGCTTTAGGATAGTAAAAAAATGATTGTCATCGTTTATGAGCAACAATAAGTAATTTACGATATTATCCGTCGGATTTGAAACGCTTATTTGCTTCGTGATGATTTGGGATAGTGAACAGTTAAATTTGATCTGTAAAAGTAAAGTAATATGTTATATACATAATATATATATATATAAATATATGTTTTTGGATTAAAGTATTTATTGAAAAAGTAAAAATATTATGAAATATCATAATATTTTTTTTGTACAAACCTTGGCGCGAGGTACATATGTCGGTAAAACTTGGAAAAGATGGACGACCAGCATTAATATTTGCACTTGATTCGGATTAATTAGTTGCATTGGCGTAATAATGAAGCCAAGTCGTATTTTCCTCCAAGCAGTAACTAGGCAAATAGCGTTATGCAACATCTAAACACGGTAAATTGCGAAAATTATGTAGTTCGCATTGTTTACAATAAGATTATATACGATAAAAAATTGGAGATAACATTAAAGGCTCAAAGACTGTTAAATCATTGAGAATGTTAATTAATGTTTCTCCCCAATTTTTTTTTACAATTATAATAATTTGCATAAATTTAGAGAAAAAAATAACGCTGTTTATAAAAATTAACAACGTCTGTTAAATCTATCTTTCAATAATAACTATTTACTGTATTTAGTTAAAAATTATTTTATATTCATTAACGGTATTATCTTATACTAACAAAAAATACAAAGTTACCTCGATATTTATACGGATTTGACTTAAGACTACATTTTAATGTCAAATAATAAAATTCACGAACATTATATACTGTTAGGTAAAAGATCTCATCCTATGACTCATAAAATATTAATAATTTGTGCTTGTATAACAACAATCTTATTAATTTACATTATTCTAATTAAAACTCGAATTTTAACGCACATAATTTTGATATCGTTTCAATTTTTAATGTATAATTTAATATACGGTTTCTTTTTAGCTTAAGATTAATTTAAAGTCAAACGCTTGATTACCTCTTGTTTGTTTCTCGGGCAAATGTACAAATTGCTGAAGCATTCGTCGATGAGAAAGGGGCAATAGGCTGCGGTAACCGCAATTAGTACAAGGCTATCAGATAAATCATAATGAAAATTTTGAATCGCTCGATATTCGGTCACATCCTGCTTTTCTTGCGGATTCATGATTATACGACGATCGGTCATCCAATCTCGTACGCGTTGTTGTTCGTAATGATATCGTAGCCAAGCTAGCAAAAACTTCTCTTCTGAACAACGGTCATCGGAAGCGAGTTCGCAGCTTGGCGAATTTGCAATACTCTCAATGGCTCTCTCGTGAAGTTCATATTGCCTCGGCAAGCTGAGAAAGGTGTATCCAATTAGAGATGCAATTGTAAAATTACGCATAACGAACCTCGATGTGGACGATACTATCGATTCCCGATACCCTGTGGATTTCCTCGAAGGACGCGGCGACATCCAGAATTTATACTCGTGTATTCCACGGAGCACGAGACACTTGTACGTTTGCAAAGTTACATCCAACCAATATTGTTTATTTCGTGATTCGAATAATGGTCGCGACAACCGTTCACGTGATACACAACTTGTATTTAAATTTTTTCTTCGTGCCTGTAATATAAAAAAAAATTAATCAACATATAGATCTTTGAGACGATTTAATGGAATTATATAGTTTAGTTTAAAAGCTTTTTTTTTTTTATACATGGAAGTATTATGGCTCCTTTAATTCTTATTATCATTCTAAAAAAGAAAGAAATTATCACAATTTACAACTTTATAACTAACATTGCTCTGTACGATATCAATGCTAATTAGATAATCGTCATAATTTAGGAGAAATTGTGGCGAAACGTGAACTAAATATGCTCCTCGAGACAGAAGAAAGTCCAGTATCTTGTTACACAACTGGAGAACATAATTTATTCTTTCGATATCATTTTCAGGTAACAGTTGCCTTGATCTTGAATAAAAAAATAGCAATGTACTTGAAAGGAAGCACATATGTATAAATGCATGAGTATTATAATATTACAATTCTCCTAAGTAAGTATGAATGTTTGGCCCCACGATTGATTCGAGGACATTGATGAACGACAACATAATTGCACCACTTTCCTGTTTAGAATTTCCCACGTAAGATCGTTTTTTTATACGGAAATACGAAAAAGCTGCCGTAATGCCATAAGAAATGTTTGGATAAAAGCGAAATTTCAATGGGCCCGAATACATCCATTCTTCCATAATCGTTGTTATTCTCCCCACATGTTTCTCGCAATCACTAATAAAAATAAATACATGCAAAATGTTTATAAAACAGATGCGTTACATTTTATAATATTTTTACAATAAATTATTCACTTCTACATCATTTTAATTAACTATTAAATTGGTTTTTAAATATTCAAAAAATACTTAAAATTAAGAAGGATACAAAACATTCTCTCATTTTAAGTTAAACAGTAAAATTATTATATTTTATCGTATAAACTTATATTTTTTTATAATAATCGTTTGTGTTAAAATTAACTATCAATTAATTACCTTAATTTTCATTAAAGTAAAAAGATCTGCTTTATGTTAAGTTTAAATTTAAAGAAGAGAGAACAATTCAAAATCATTTTAAACTCTTTTATTCTTATATATAAATTTATGTTCAATTCTGGCTTTAATTCAATTTATTTTAAGTTCTTTAACTACGGCGATTTCTTATTTTTTCAAACTTACTCATTTCGTTCGTTGGCGGGACAACTAGAAGACGATAACCTTTCGGAATACCTGTGATTCCTCGCTCCGAAAGCAACAGAAAACGCAGAAGATTTTTTGTGAATCGGTATTCGTTTATCATCTAGCGTTCGTTTTCCATTCACTTGCATATTTTTGTTATATATGTTTATTTCACTATCATTTATTTGTTTGTCCCAATATAATTTCGAATCTCTTCTTTTACCAACAATACTTTTACTTCGATTATCAAAATGCGACATAATATTGAGTTTCGATTCAAATATTTCGCTCTAGATTTAAATAAATTTAAACTACATATTAAATATACATATAAATGGAATATACGGTAATTGATTTTAAACAAGAGTACAGCAGAGAGAGAGAGAGAGAGAGAGAGCTCAAATAATTAAAACAAAATAATAACTATATAAACAGTCAAGCTGGTGCTTTGTAATTATACACTAATTGTTACAAAATAGGATACAAATCATTATAAAATAAAACAAACGTAATGCAAACGTTTCAACCTTTATCAGATGACCTTTAGTGTACATATAAACAATTTAAAATGAATAAATCCATAATAGAAATCGCATTATTATTAATCGTTAGACGGTTTTGATTTACATCAAAATATCAAAACTGCTCTCAAAACTTGTGGCAGGTACAATAATGCATCTAAATATATGTCAGTGCATATTTAAGTTTTTTTCTAAATAAGTATTATAAAAAAGACTAAAAAATATAAATTATAAAATTATAATAATATTCCTCAATTCTGAAGAATAAAAATTAGAATAGGACTGATATATCATTCTGATAAATTAAATTTCCAATACCATACAAAACAGGTTTTACTTATTTTTATTAATTTATGTTAG
This sequence comes from Trachymyrmex cornetzi, assembly GCF_001594075.2. Taxonomy (NCBI): domain Eukaryota; kingdom Metazoa; phylum Arthropoda; class Insecta; order Hymenoptera; family Formicidae; genus Trachymyrmex; species Trachymyrmex cornetzi. Next base: position 3,163,583 of record NW_017296881.1, on the reverse strand, counting down.
AATTCATGATTGAATTTTATTCATTCATATCAAAATCTGTATTTAGTGCAATTATATCGATAATCATTTTCTACTCTGAAATATTTTACATGACAAATTGAAAAAATAAAAACATACTCTGCGGATATTAGGAATTTCTTCAATGTCACAATCGCCGTCATCTATTAGGCTATCCGATGATATTGATGGATATGAGACATGTTTTTCTAAAGATCTGGCATATGTCTTATCAAAGCTGGACTTTATAGAATACATGTACGTCGTTAACAAATTATTATCCGCTGTTGCATATATCGTTAAAAAACACACAGCAAGTTGATTATCGTCCGAAAATTCAATAATTAAGCAAAACGATACTGGTTGATTACTCTTGAACGTTACTTTTGCTTCCAGTTCTACATACCTTGCAACAAAAAACAATTTTAAATATTCTTACATATAGAATATTGCTTTTTGTTAATTGAAATATTGAAGAAAGTAATTCTATGCTAAAAATTTCTAAATATTATTCAATTATAATTATTTATTAATATTTCTAATGATATAAATAACAAGAGAAAATACTCCAACTCACGATTGAGGAGAGACGACATTACCGTTTGGAAAGTCAACGCGCAACAACTCGTTTTTGTAATCGCCGCTGCATCGCGGCGTCGTCAGAAAGTTCGGCCGTATAAACGCCGTGTTATCAAAGTGCTTTGCTCGGATTCTAAACTTTTCCTCTATCGCCGTGCCGAGAGGAACAGGCGTAAAATATATCTCCGTTGGCTCAACGTCGATCGAACTGGCGGGAAACTCGCCGTCGAGACGTAATTTATTGAAGACGCCGTCGTCGAGCTCACCGTAAATGTATATCGGTGCCTCTGCACTAAAACTGCCGCGTTTTCTCGGCTTGAACTCGAGAATGAAAGAGACGTTACCGCCAGGACTTAAGGTGCACTCGATCGCATCTGTTGTTCTTCTGATCTCCGCACCGTGAGACCATTTTATGATGAACGGACAATCAACTTTGTTAAACTCCTCGATATTTATTGACATTAATATTTCCCTCACCGTTACTCGATTCTCTATAAACAACTCTTCAGATAGCTAAAGAGTAAAAACATGAACTGGAAATGCCTTAATTAGATGTAACAATTTTTACTATCTGTGTACAGAGATAAAAATATTTTATCTCGTCGCATAAAAATTTTTTTTGCACGTTTTTTTTTTAGCACATTTCTGCATGAATCTTTTTATACTACTATTTATGTTTCTATTTTCTGTACTCTTTTTTATTTCATCGATGTAAAATCTTACTTCGTTAGTCAAAGCGTTGAATCGAAACAAAAGTTTGCTGAAGAAAATAACGCGACCAGCCACGGTATAATCGATAGATACAGTTGGTAGTTTATCAGGTAACGTCGTCATGGCAAAACCTGATAAATGCATGTAATGAGCTTCATGCAATTTCAAAATTTCTGCTGGTCGAATGCTCTTGGGATTCAACATCGATACTGGACCAAGTAGCTCATTTATCACAATCGGCAAATAGAAAGCACAGCTGGCCAAATCGACTGGTTGAAAGTGCAAATAGAGGTTTTGACTTGTACCTGGGACGATGGTTATCCCTTCCATACCTTTTTGTTTATTGAATATATAAATCGCAGTTAAATTACCCGATTTATTAAATAAAATTCATAATTTTTCGAGTTATTCAAGTTATTAGTTATTAAAGTTATAAATCTGTGTTTCTTAAGCTGCGATTGATAATTATAGTCTTAGGAATTCTTCAGCTTTTTGCTTTAAACTTTTAAATTGTGACGTTTTCAGTAAAAAGTTTCTGATGTTGCCGTAATCCTTAAACTTTAAACAGGCTGATCAGATTTTAATTGTAAAATTTAAAAGATAAAGCTAATTAACGTCACAGCTCTGAGCTTTGAGCAAAGAGCTTAAAATCTTATTATACCTATTGTATAGTAGATTAGGGCTAAATGTAAAAAAATTCTAATTGGATGTAATTGCTATTCTTTCATTCGAGATATTCTTTGCTTCATTTTAGAATACTCCGAATCCGCTTAACTATTTCCTATTTTTTACCATCTCTCATCCTTTCCAATCGTTCATAGGAGATACTTTTTTATTTCATTATTTTTATATTACCATTACCTATTTCCGAACTCTTGTCGTTTGCCGATAGAGAAACGCGAAACTCGGGATACTCTTCCAACAAAACCTGGAGTTTCAATAACGTTGTCCCAGTGTTCGTGGCTGTTATCTGGTGAGTTTGAATGGCATCGATTCTGAGGCGTTTTATGTCTATTTGTTGCGGCACGAGCTTCAATCGCGGAAATGACACATTGCCATTTATTCTATACAGTAACTGTAGGCACCCTTGAATCGTAACGGCAATTACGATAGTAAAGCGACAGCAAACGTCGAACGTAAGGTATACCTAACAAGCGGTAATGAATATTGTTTGCGTATTACGAAATATTATTACGACTGACAGAGAACTTACCTCAAGAATTGCAATACCGCGCGGAGATATTTTCCCTCGCAATGAATTAACGTTGCAACCGCGTATCAATGAAGCGCTATCCACCTCGTACGTCACCTCGTTGAATTCAAAATTTTGTAGAACGGCGATCACCTTCGTTGGCAAATTGAGGGGTATTTCCCCGAGATTCACGTTGTCATTTACGAATCCAACCTTTGGCACAAATCGCGGTGCGCTAAGTCGCAGAGACACGCGACTTCCGCTCTCGCATATCATCATCGCTTGAGTGTAATTATCCTTCATGTTATCGTATTCGTAGTACACGTAAGCATGCAAAGTAGCATTACCCCGCACGAAACCCGATTTCGGTTCTATATAGAATCCAGACATCACTGGTACTTCCCACCTGTGACAATTTATCATTTTGCACTTAAACTATTCCAAGTATTCTACAAGATTTATTATCAAGATTACAAGTGCTTGAAAACGATTCAATTATTCTTTAGAGTTAACACCTTAAAAATCTCCCATTATTATCGAGACAATGATTCAGGGAAATATCATATGTATGAACTCATACATTAATATTAAACCAACAATCTATCTAAGAAATCTGCAGTCATTTATTTACTCTACATTTTAATAAACTGCTATTTTACTTTTTCAAATATGTTCTCTTGTTAATAACTATTTATATAATAATTCTTTCAATCATTTTGAAACAATCTTTTTGTTAAACATTGTTTAAATTATTGTTATTTACACGCGGGAAGAAATGCATTTTACCTGAAGCGTATTTTTGTGTTCAATTTATTTATAATTCGAACAATAGAAGCTATTGGTTGATAAACTTCTCCTTTCGACCATTCTTTCCCAAGTTCAATCTCTCTCTTATCGATACACAATTGTTTGCGAATAATACAAGCAGTAATATTAAGCTGGAAAGAGTGATTATGATTAATCACATAATTGATGTATCCATTAAACTTGCCGCAAACTTCGTCCGCCAAATACTCGACTAATTTGGTCATCGTCGAGCCTGGTTGTAAGATCATTGAATCACCTTCCGGAAAGCAGATGCACTTGGTTGACGTAGCTACTAATTGTATCATCACTGGAATGTCGTTTGTATTCTTTACAACCAAACGACGATAGTTGAAACTATTCGATGCTACCTACCCCAATCACTCAATGTCCATTATTAAAATAATTTAAGCTTCTATTAGAATCATTGCTCTTATTCGTTCATAATTCATGAAATCGATTACATTTCTTAAATTTTATGTGCCAGTCTACGAACATTTTTTATATAATAAGAAGGAACAAATGAAAAAGAGAAAAAGAGAGAAATGAAAAAAAAACAGACATTAAAAATAAGTGTTTATAACTTATACATTATCTTTGGCAAAAAAGTAAAACCTTTTTCTAAAATAATAAGTTTACAAGTAATTTTTTAGTGATTTTTAAAACGTCTGATCAATTTTATAAGTTTCTACATCATATTTTGGATTACTTACCATTCCAAAGACGAAAGTGGTTGGATAAATATGGACTTTATATATTTGTAAAGGCGATAAAGGTATCAGTACAGCTGCCTTAGTTGCGAAAATCGATTTCTTGAGCGGAGATTTTACGTTTCCTGTAAATTTACACATTTGCGAATAATCTTTATATAATAGCTTCCATTTGGGTAAACTTAAAAGGCGTTTCATAATTTCCTCGTCGTCGTCTACTATTTTTGTTGGCAAACTTCTTCTACCTTTATTGAAAAAGCGATTCAATTTTAAAAATATTGGAGGATTCAAATTTTGATTGATTGAATACTTAACATAGGCTTACTTAAAAGTCCCTTTTTGGACTTGAAAATAATATTCACCGTGCATACAATAAAGTAACTTCCAACTTTTATTCTACCGAAACATCGTCTTAATGCAGTCGAATCGTAAGAATCTGCTGCGACATTGAAGAACAATTTAAAGGAAGGTTCAACTGTAAAAATAAATTTATAAGATAGAGCCGATAGAGAGAAATATTTTAGAGCAGTAATAATTACTGCTTTCTTTGCCGCAAATTTTAACAAGAACTTCGATCGACGTTTTTGGCATGAGTTTCATCCACTTCGGATAGCAGCGTACAGCTGCATTTGGCGCAGATTCTAGATATATCGGTGCAAAGGCAGAAGGATTTGTCAGACGAAGCACGCGCTGCGATATCTGACCGACAATTAGGTCTCCAAAATAAAGAATATCAGGTTCAAAATGTACTTGTATCGCTTCCACTTCACCGTAAAGACAAAGCTTTACCGCATCATAGATTTCTGAATCAGTACTTGATTTGTAAGGCATTGATATGGATGAAATTTCTATCATTGATTCTTCTGTTAAAATGTATAAAATAATTAATTACTATTTTTATTACATAATTGTCTAAGAAGTTATTCAAAAAGTCCAAGAAAAATGATCTAAAGATGTTATTTATATGTATAAAATGACCATAGAGCTATGTTAATAAACTTTATAAGATATTAGTGTTTAAAAAAAATTACTAACGTATGTAAATTTTTTGTGATAATGAATTATCCATTGAAATATCTTTTATAGGATCAATCCCTGTAGAAACATTATTTAAATAAAGATTTGTTCAGTTGACTTCGATGCAAAATAAATTAAAAGAGACACACTGGTGATATTTTCCGATTCGATATAATGTACCCTGACTATTCTAATAAATTGCATGAAATCTGTATTTTTCTGATTTGGATATTTATTTTCACATTTTCTCCATTGCTTTTGTTCTTGGTCTTTTCTCCGTTGCGATAATATATTTATTGGTGAAAATCTAGAATTGTATATTAATAGATATTGTTTTTAATGTATGTGTGGGTAAAATATCTATTCCTTTTATAGCTTTATACAATATACAACAATGAAATAATTAGACTTACTTTACTTCAAAGATGATACCTTGAAATGGATCTATTCGCCCTTCAAACGGATGAATTTCAAAGATACTATAAGTCGGATATTGCTTGCAATCGATATCCTATAAAAATAATTTTAGTAAAACTTACTCATTATTTACGAGTCAGATTGATTAAGAGCATAAGTCAGTGGCGGAGTATAAATTAATTAATCACATAAGATTTACGTATATTTTAAAGATTCCAATTTAATTACGCTAGTTTTAGTTACCTGCGTTTAATTTTTCTTTTATTTGTTAATATTGTAACAAAATGTTTAATAATTCTAGATAAGAACTTTTATGGCATTTAAATAAATAATTCTAATTGCTCAAATTTATTAAATTTATTTCTATTTAAGAATCTTCTATAAATTTTAGACATAAATACTTTAAGTAGAGTGCCAATATTATTTTACATCTTAAGCTTCTAAGCCTTGCTTTTGATAATCCGCTACTGGCTAAAATTTCTAATTTTTTTGTGACAATCGTTTCGTACCGGAATGCATTTTACTTCGTTATCAATTTCACCAAGGACAACATAACTGGATGCTCGAGACGAAAGATTACGCAGGACAAAAGTATCGTATCTACAGGTATTTTCTACCGTAGGTGGAAAATCGATTAGGGTAAAATCTCCAGTCGTATTCGGATGATAAACTACTAATTTCGGCACGATTACACGCACTTTGATGGGAATGCGTATATTTGGAGTAGATTTAATCCTGAAAAAGTTTATATGAATCTTTCTTACAATGACAAAAATTACAATGACGAACAGCAAAGATATTTTACCAAAATTCGCTATAAAAGATGCCTTCGTTTATGCCCATTAATTTAATTTGAAGTATTATTTCTTTTTGTGGTTTGATTCTTCCACGAAGAGGTTTTATCATTAAGTCTAAATCATTTCGCCCGAGATCGATCGAAAATCTGGAAAATTTTAAATTTTTACCGATTTATCTCAAATTTTATTTTATGTTTAAACTTATTTCTTATTTGAATAAAATCTAAATTATATGAAAAACCTGATTAGAGTTAATCCATATTTTATGTAGACAGTATAAAAATTATCTTCATAATCTAAAATTATTGTCTTTTATACGATAAAGAAATTAAAAACCGAAAAAAGCATGAAAACATTTTTCTAATAAAAATGAAAAAAGTGTATTACCTTTTTTAATGCAATTTTATTTCTAATGTCCAAAACAAATTTCTATAAATACCTGGTACTTTTGTTTCCTTCGTTACGGATTGTTACTATTTTTAAACCGGATGAATAGCCAATATCGATAGTGCCAAAGTCAACTGATTTCGGTTCAATGTTGATATATTCAGTGGCTAAGGTAGATATTACGTGATAATCGAAAATCTTTCCATTGATCTCAATCGGAATTATTGCACGCGATATAGACATTCTTTTAAAAGTGTAAGTCACGTATGTTATTATACTTAATCCAGGACTCACCCGTATTCCACTTTTCAGAGTTTTTACTTGAAAAGCCTTTCGAGAAATGATAATCATTGATAATTTCTCTTACTTCTTAAAATGTTTAATTATGACTTACACATACTAGACATATTTACTATAGAATTTAACGGGCAGATTCTGATAAGCGCCGGTTTATATCCGACATTCTTGATAGTAATACGCTGTCGATAGGTAACTCCTTCGAAGGCTTCGTTGAATTTTATATGACTCGGTGAGATGTATACATCATCGTACCTTATACCTGCTGCTGACTCATCTGTAGTGGGTGTTATCTGTATTTTCTGTCCCTTTTGCATCGAAATGGTCGACTTTGTGATGTAATATTTAAAAAAATATACAAATTAAAACATAATAACATCTTCAGAAAATGAATTAGATAGAAATATTGTACGTATACATTACAGTTTATCAATTTTTAAAAAATATTTTATTTTTTCTTAAAAAAAAACTGATTTATTAAAGTTGATCTTGTTTATATAAATCCGTATTTTCCTATTTTGTACGTTTTAGTGTATCTAGCTTAAAACATGTTGTTCGTATTGATTTTATTATACTTACGGTTGTTGTTGAAAGATTCGTCATACTGACTTAAAACATGGAATTGTAATACTTATACTAAAAAGATTGATTCACCGATTAGATGAATCAATTATGTAAACATCCACGTTTTTAATTAATATTTGCAAAATTATAAATCTTATATTATTTTATATTTGACATGTTGACAATAGGCATGCTATTCATTTCTGCTATTCGAGAGAAAATATTCTTTTGTTTCCGAGGAAAGGAAATAAAAAGGGATATATATATATATATATATATATATATATATATATATGGTGGAAGGAAGTTAGGTGTGCTCGTTCTCAAGATAAATTTCGTTCTGCGCATTTTTTATCCGGAAAAAGTAGTAAATAAATTATATTCAAATTCATAATGTAATGCGAGATTTGTTGAACTCCAACCATAAAATAAAAAAGATAATCGTAATAAAACAGTGATATTTGTAATTTTTATATTCTGTTGCGTACGCATTCTATTTCAAATAAATAAGTAATGCGAAATGTTTGCTTCAATATGTCATCGTTGTCGCCGCGATACGTTTACATATTATTAATCTCAAAAGTTAATTACACATGCAAACTGCTGAATTATTAGCAATCGTATATCGAGAGATAAAAACCCGGAGGGATATACATACTACCTTCTTGCTCGAGCATAGTGTGAATGATAGCACGTACAGTAATCTCATCGATGCGACACAGGTCGGCGATCTTATGTAAACAAAAGTGCGTTGTACACAGCCACAAATACGCAGCAAGATTATATTCTAAATGAAACATTTAATTCTTTATAATATAAATTTACCCGAACATTTTACTTTTTACATTCGAAAAATAATTTTGTTTATCATAGGATATTAAATTTAACATAAAGATTATAGTTTTATTTAATCAAAAGTATTAATCTAATTTATTTTATTATTACTTTATGCCAAACTTTTGCATTTCCAGAGAAATAACATTACGTTATTTTAAATAAATAAATCGAGAAAATTTAACTCTGAATTTTAATCATTTAAACATTTAAACATTAGCATACCTGATTCGAGTTCTTTACACCATGGATAATACTAATAAAAACAGCATTTAATTTTTTTTGATGTAGTAATTTAATGAATAAACGATGTACTGGTATCGATAATTTATATATAAATAATCTAATTTTTTTAATTAACGCCTACGCATACATAAACATATACTTATAGTATGTATACTTTAAAACATGTTATATATTATGTATAACAAACATTTATAGTTTAATTTTATTTGAATGGGTATTATAATTGGAATCAATTTAGGTTATGATCGCTTAAACAACGATGTTATCTCTATTTGGTTGTTGATCAAAATCAGGTAAACCGATTGTAGGCATGCTCTCAATAATTTTATGAATCCAATTGACGTACATAGAAACCTATATAATTATAATAAACATCAAACAAAATAATAGATAATTTAATAATATTGTAAGTTATGTAAATTATTAATATTATAAATAACATAATTTATTAATTTAATAAATGGTAAATTAATGTAATTAATAATTAATGTAATTATTGTGCGTGAAAAAATATAATAAAAAATATAATAAAATGCATTACAGATTCTACTAAAGAATAACTTACGGATGACACAAAATTATATATATTATAGATGGAATTTGACATATTCAGCATTTATAAGGATATTGATATTATTATACCTTTGTAAAAACAGCATAGAAATTCGGATCACATACGTTGGTACCCAGTTTTCGTGGGCTCACAGAAACGACTCCGTGAATTTCCCAGACACTGGAATTCGGTCGCTGAAGCACCAAACCTCCACCGCTGTCTCCATTGCATACTCCAGTACCATTCGCCCATCCGGCGCAAAAGGAAGTGTAAGTCAAATATTTTCGGAAATCTCTATTTTGGTTTTTACGACACTCGTCGTCGGAAATGATTTTCACTGTAGTTACCCTCAAGACTGAACTAAATGTGTCGTTCTCCGTTAACCCCATGCCTGAAAAATATCTCAAGTTCCAGGAACTGTTAAAAGATCCATTTATTAATTGTTGCCAAACACATTTAGCAACATAGATCTTTTTATCTTTAATTAGTGAGCTTTAAACTTATAGAGTTAATTACTTTTCTTTTAAAAGAAATGCGTTACGTGAATAATTTGTACATAAAAAATTTATTGAACATATTAAATAAAAAAATTATGTGTGATATTTTTGATCAAAAATATTTAATTTTCTCAATATCTTTATTCTCTAATTTTATCAGATTTTTATTGTAAAATTTAGATTTACCGGCAACTAATCCAAGCCCACTGTTTCGCTGATATTCCAGTAATATCGCGTCGGAATCCCAAGGAACGCAAACTGGTCCGACAACCGTGTTAATAATCACAGCTTTTTTCAAAATCAGCAACGCGATGTCCGAGCCATAATTACTTTCATGATCTTGATACGCGTTCTGCAACTCGATGCTTTCCACGTCGATTACTTGCGCGTTTTCCCCTATTTGATTTAAGTCACTCGAGAGAATCCCGAAAGCGACACGTATTGTATCTGCAGCAGTCTTCCAAACGCAATGACCTGCAGTTAACACAACACGTTCTGCTATCAATGTGCCGCCGCAAAAGAAACTCCACTGACCATCCTCGTGCGAGAAAAGAGTGGCTTGCCACGGTAGTGTCTCTTCCCTTTCAACGCTCCAACCCTTTACAATTAGTGCTGCCGCTAAGAATATTAATATTTCTTATATATATTTAAAAGTTTAGATTACCGCACGTTTTATATATGTATTTAATATTACATTATATTTATATTATATTGTATTATATTACATTTTATATTATATTAATAAGAAAATTATTCACATTACAATGATTAAAAACAAAGGACATCATATTAAGAACTCCAAAAGGGCTAACTATAATAAAAATAGTAAGTTGTAAGAAACTAACCAATCATAGTCGAATATTGAGAGAATAATCGACTATGATTGGTCAATATTTTACAGCTCTTACTATCTTCATTGTAGACTGCCTCTAAAAATATTTACGCATTTGCTTTAAATACAATAATTTTAATAAAAACGTTGAACAATCATGGTTTATTAATTCTAAAACTATAATACTTGCTATAAAAAAATTATTTTATAAATGATTACACATATTTAATTAGTGTTAATTTTAATTCATTGAAAGTAAGCAACCTGTCGACTGTCAAACCTGTGGAGTCTCTCATCCCACAGATAGGAGTACAACTCAAAAGTGATTGGCTCCACGTGCCGTCGTGAAGGCACATGACACTGGAAGATCCTTTGTGACGCTCATAAAATGCTGGACAATCAAGAAAAACTCTCGTGCCGACTGGGAGGGCCTGGTCACAAGACAACCACCCTTTATGAGGACCCCACATCGCCTCGCATTGTCTAATCGCATCATGCGCCTCAGACGGCGCTGGACACGTTATTCCTTCCGTCTCATTCTCTGGAATATATTATATGGGCGATCGATCGTAAAAAAATAATTTATTTGATAGATAAAAAGACAAATCTCGTTCCGATCGAATGAACGTTACTTACTGAAGGTACAACTCGGAACATTGGGAAACCATCGATTACTTTGACAGTAAATTTCACTGGCACCTTGCAAGAAGCCTTCGACGTCGCAGACATAGTTAAGGCGAGTGAGCTCGGGAACGACTTCTCCCGGTCGACATCTGGAGCATCCGCTCACGTTGTAATGGGTCCCCGCTTTTGCGGCGGGCAATCGACAGACACCTTCGGGCAGCGTTATCCCGCATAACGACTCATCCTCGTCGCTCCAGTCGTGACAATTAAGTTGAGAATTACACTTCAACTCCGGCCGAATGCATCCGCCGTAAGCGCAACGAAACCAATTTTCAGGACATCTGTAGATAAAAAATAACGACTACTAAAGAGCACCAAAAAATTGTGTCAAGTAACTCAGATTAGGTATTTCTTATAGATTTTCGGTCATAAAAAACATTGCCATGAATCTATGCTCTATTACATTAAGTTTAAAAGTTATTTTGAATTTTAGGATGAAAAATCAATGATTATTGTTTTTTGTGACTGAAAATCTACTCTGGTTAGAGTTACTTGGCACAAATTTTTCTGAAGGGACCTTTCTAATTATTAATGACCTCTATTAATTAATATGTAGTCACGAAAAATAGTTTTCATATTCTGGAAATATTGGAAATGGATACTTTTTAGAAATTCTCGTTATTTGAATAAAATAACAAATATTGACAAAAATCGATTTTTAATAAAATAATTAATCTCTTTAGAATTAATATAAAATCTTTTAATTATAAAATTAAATTACAGAAAAATTATTCAATTTAGGTCGCGAGTTATTTTTAGTGTACGTACTCACGTGCTTCGCACAGTTTTGCACTTTCATCAGACGCATCTGCGCAGTGTCGAGTACCATCGCACACTTTAATCATCGGTAGACATTGCCGTCTATTCTCGCATGTAAATTCTTGATCTCTACAAAGATAGAAACTAAACTATCCGAATTTTAATTTTTTAATCAACAAGAAATAAATCAATTAACCGGCATTCGTATTGCGAACATTCGTGACCCTCACAATTGACAGCCGCGCACGTGCTCGAGTCTTCGTCGGTGCCGTCGACGCAATCCTTCACGCCGTCGCAAACCACTTCCTGATGAACGCAACCTCCGTACGAACAACGGAATGTATGCTCAGGACATGTATATTCGCGACAGAATGTCACATTCTCATCACTTCCGTCCGAACAATCTTTGTAGCCTTGATGGAAAGCGGAAAGAATGCAAAGATAAAATTTTTCAAGTATAAAAAAATAAAATATCACATTATATTTTTTTTTGCATAATTTTATATAAGAACAACTTAACAAAATTAATCTGATAATTACAGACCATTGCACACCTCGGCGAAAGGTATGCATTCTTGATAAACAGTAGAACATTGGAAATCTCTGTCGGAACAAATATCATTAGCGCCTCGATCACAAGCGATTTCATCACTAGCGTCCATACAATCTACCAGACCATTGCATCGCGCAATACGACTCACGCAGGCACCGTAATTGCATCTGTACATATAAGTGGGACACCTGCAAAAAAAATTTAATAATATGTAATATTCCGTAATGATTGTTCAAATTATTACAATATATTCTGTTAATTACATTTTCAGATAACATTTATGTTGCTTAAGATATCTGAAAGACATCTTTTTAGATGTCTAATAGGTTTTCTACAATAAGCCATTAGTCATAAATCTAGGGCTGCCATCTTAAAATCAAACTTAGGACATTGAACTCTAAACCCCTAGATTTTACAGCCAAAACGCGGGCATTTTTTTTTATGTTGATATTAATTTTCTCATCGTAAATTTTGATTATTTAGTACAATATTTTTATACTTAAAAGTACTTTCACAAATAAAACGAAAGTTCAAATTGTTACGAAGTATATTTATTAACAATTTTTTGTACTTATTATGTGTTAAACTTAATATGATATTAACAATATCAAACAGATATTAAAGTTAAACTGAAACAATATATCATAGTAATGAACATATAAAAATTCAAACAATGTATAATTTTTGGAAATGAAGCTTTTTACTTAACGCTAAACTAACAGAAATAAATATTATCCGTCTCTATAACAAAAATGAGTCATCTTAATTAAAATAAGGAAAATCTTCAAAATTGTTAATTAAATTATCAGATCTAGTTGTTTTCGTTTTCAGTCTTGTATTTTTCAACCTTTCCTATTGCTTTCAAAAAATCTTTCTTGCCGAGCAGAAATTTATAGAAATCGACACAACTCATATCTTTAAAATTATATCTTATTTTAAGCAGTGAGGAGACAGTGTGTGTGATCCCAACAAATTTCTCTCTTTCGTCCATTGTTGTATAATTAGTGAAAACATCCTCTTCACGTTTGCATTATGTACTGGTATGCAGAAAAAATACTTTGCTATCTTTAATAATTCGGTATATGTATTCGGAGTTTTAAAAAATTTAAGCTAAAGTTTACGAGTACAATGAAAAACCATACAAAATCCGGACCGCTTCAAAAAACCCGGTCGGACGCTCTCTGACGCCTTCAAAACTAGGACAAATCCGGGAAAATCCGGACGAATGGCAGCCCTACATAAATCAAAAGTCAGAAGCTAAAAATTGACGACTGTGATTGGTCAATTTTTAGCTTTTGATTTCTGATTTACGACTAATGGCTTATTGTAGAAAGCCCATAAAAGATATCTAAACGTGCATGTCTGCAACGTGCAGGTTATCTGAGATTTTTTTCAATAATTAATAGAACATGAAGCTGATAACATGAACAATCGTGATTCATGCACGCGTGTGTGGAAACGGATATGCACACGTAAATCCACAAATGCATTTTTTTTTTAGATATTAAAAGTATTTTAGCAACAGAATGCCACAACGTTGTAACAAAAAATCAAATACATAAAATGTGTTTAAGACTTTTAATGTGGTTAAGACTCAAATATATGATGGAGATAGGCACAGTAAAGTAAAAAAAAAATAGTCTTATCAGTACTTTAACTGTTTTATCTTTAGTTAGAAAAATATCCGGTTTTTTTGCGATATTCCTGGTTTAGTGACTAATGGCGAAAGTTAACGGAAAATATCCTCTTACACAACATGACGGCAAAGTGTTCCGACTTCGTCTGACGAGTCCGGACAATGAGGGATACCATCGCAAACGTTCGCTAATGGCATTACGGTGCCGTCCACGCAAATAAATGTCAATGACGAATACACTTGGCTAGTCTCTTCTGCGGTAACGTGTATCCTACTTAATCCTGCAAACTCGCGTATATTAATGACCCCGTCACGATTACATCACACGCACGTACGTTCACAATATCAATGTACTTTTTAATACGAGATTAAATATCCTCAATATAATATGCAACCATTACGGTCCTTTATTATGCATGCGCTTTATTATGTGCAAACGTACCGAGAATCGTTGTAATTAATGCGATCATCCCTAAAGAGTAATCACTACTTCTAAAAATTAAGATTGCTCTTCTCGACACAGACTTAAGCGAAAATACATAGCCTTCGGCTTAATATATACTCGTAATTATCTGACAAATTATTCTGGCACTCGTACGTACATAATTTTTATAGCAGCATGAAAAATTGTATATTTTGTTCGTCTGGACACAATAGAATACCGCATGAATGCTGTTTCCTTATCAAAGACAAAAAAAGAACAAGCTGGAAAACATTATTCTACTTTTTGTTTCTAATATACAAAAATATGTTTACGTTATTTTCCTTATCTTTATTCTCTTTCTTTATTTTCGAATGACGATGGAAAGATTCGAAATTAGAATAAAATAAGCCTATACTTTATGGGATTTATTTTAGATATGGCTTTTAATATATTCTAAGTAAATCTTAGAAATTGTAAATTTTATTAACACTGTAAATCCTTCAAAATTTTGTTATCGTTGTCGTGTATATCTCAAATTTTGATAACCATCTTTTATTTATTTATCAAATAAAGTTCTACAATATCTATTGGCTGTTAAAAATTCGTTTGTATTACCAACAATTATTGGCTACAGATTATACTTCTCAGAACAAGTAAGACTATAAAAAAACAATACATACTTGTCTTTTTTGTATTTAAAATCTAAGGGAATTGATATTCATTAATATTTAGTCATCAGTTGGCTGATATCTTCGCGGAAAGCTATCATCTGATAAACGAGCAATATATTGCTTATCTTGGAATATACTCATCATTGACGACTCAACATTGTTCGTCATGATGTAATTAAAGAAACATTAAAGACAACTTCCGAAAATGTAAACCATGATAATAGGTCCTAAAAATGGGTATAAATAAGACAGAGCAATATATTTTAATCGCAATGTATTTCAATCGATATATGTATCTATGTAGCTACCTCTCGAATTTCCGATTAATATATAACGTAAGAGTCCAATTTATTTAATTTATTTATGTTTAGTTACAATTATATATTTAATTACACATACATCATAACATATTAATACATTTATGTACTTATTATAAAATTACATGTGGATTTTTGTAAAATTACATGACAATTATATGTAGAATTTCATCGGCCTTATTTAATATTCCTACAAATCATTAGAAGTGGACTTGTGATAAATGCCGCAATGTTTCCACAATCAATAATTTGCACCAATGATCTGATCCTTAAAGGATATAGGACAGTAATTCTGGTTACAGAAATAACGATAGTAATATATCGATATATGTATGTACTACATAGGGCGTGTGCGTTCGTTATCGGAGGCTTCTTATCGTTTGGTTTGTGAGAAGAGGCACACCTAGTTCCTCTTTGCTATCCATGTTGAAAAACGCTCAATCGCTCCAACGATTCAATCGTTCTAGTTCGTATTAAACTCTCGCTGGATATTGTCTCCAGATCAGCAATGAGGAATCTCGTTTGGGTAATTTTGCTTGTTGCAACTGCACGTGCGCAAGATTTAGAGAAAAGAAATTGTAAGTAAATTTATTTTATATTAAAATTATCTACTTATTATATTTTAATAAAACTATCCATTTATACAAAAATTGTAATAAATTTTTTGTATTTTTGTATATCATTTATAATAATTTAAATACAAATTTTAAAAACAAACAGTAATTCTGAAGTACGTTCGTCTATTCAAGTTTATTTTATCTTTACCGCTTACTGAATGTTAAACATGAAATTTCTAAACGTAGTCTTAAAGAAGAATTTTTAATCTTTATATTAGAAAGATAATAAAATTCATATTATTATATTAACGGATACATATTTTCGTCCAATTGAAATGTATGAACATTCAACTTTACGTTTGAGAAGTTTGAATCAGCAATTTATGATAACGCTTATTTTTTGCATTATTATCAAGGATTAAATAGACAGATATCTTGAAAATGATCAAATTATTTGATTGCCGTAACATCTTGCCAATGTAAAATATGTTACAGTTATTATTTTATATTATAAATATATTGTTATCCTGTCATCTTTTCATAACATATAAATCTTCTCGGAAATATTATTAAGTTTTTGTGACTCCTGATACATAAACGGACAAAATTTGACTTTGATGCAGTGCAAACATATAAAATCAAATACCCCGAGAGAGATATATATATATAATGATAACACTCTACGAATTACCTCGATTAAAAAGAGCTTGAAGTAAACTTAATAAAATTATTGACAAAAATGTATTCAGTATTCAAAATAAAAAATTAGAAAATAAAGAGTATTTCGACAATCATTTCATTCTTATTATTTCTCATAAATTATTTAATTAAATTATATATTTATACCTGATTAAACTTCTCCCTCTTTCTTCTTCTTTTCCTTTAATATATAAATAGACTTTTCTAGAGCGTCAAAATATTAATAAATCTGATAACTAAATTTGTATATCAATTGATTCACAATTTTTCAGACAAATTCTGCGCACCCGTTGATGTGGTAACCGAAAATTCGTGTATCGCTGTGCAACGAGGAAATTCTGAAGTGTCGTGTTTGATTGCATCGGACAGCTCCGAGTGCGCTATTCGCTTAGCTGAAGGCAAAGCCGATTTCGGTGTTTTTAATGCAGACGAATTGTTGTTGATAAACCAATTCTATCCATCCGACATCGAACCTATTATTCAACTGAAGCATAGGTCCAAACAGTTAGGTAGTAGAAAACTTTAAAAAGAATTTATACGATGAAATTAGTACTTGTAGACGCTAATTAGATATATGACTGAAAATTAAATTTGATTTATAATGGATAAAAAATCAGGATTAGTAATAAACATGAAATTATCGGAGATTAATACGTGAAGTTTTATCAAGTTAAAAAAATAATTTAGATTAAATGTAATCTAATAATTTAATAATTTAATAATTTATCGAGTCAAACACAAAATACCAATAATCAATAAATTAAAACATATTGCTCAATGTTTTTGGAGAATAACTTTCTTGGAACTATGAATTATCATTAACTCTTTAATCTTCTCTGAAATTAATTAAAAGCCAAATTAATTGAAAACAACTAAGTTCCAAATCGTTTTAAAAAATATTTTGTTATTGAGTATATTAGATACAAGTATTAAATTTAGTGTTAAAATAAATATTATATATATATATAAAATGTATAGGTACACAATATTTTCTTAAATTCTTAAATTCTTCGGTATAATAATAAACATAAATATATAAACATAATTTAATTTCCACAGATGAGTTTGAATTTCAAATGGTAGCAGTAATCCCCTCAGATAAAACGTTTATACAGATAACTCCTCGCGAACGTCTTGCACGTTTGAAAAATAATGGATTTTGCCATCCTGGTTTTAGCCAATCTCAATGGCTGAATGATTATATTCTCAAGTATTTTGAAAACACATTGTCAGTGAATCCTCTACAGTGCCAAGATAATGTAACCGCTATTGAAAACGAGATCATAAATCTCAAGAATTTCTTTGGAAAAGCTTGTAGACCAGGCGAATGGGCCTCTGATGAGTCATTCGATCAAAAACTAAGTAAGCAAAATTCTTTATGTTAAAATAAACTTATTTTCTTATATTACATGCATTTACCTGTTATAAACTTCTATTTAAAAAAAAAAAAGAAAACTTAAAGTTATTTTGAAGATTACATAAGTTCAAGAATAAAAACTGTTTCTAAAAGGTATATATAATTAATAATAATATAATATTTCTCAGAGGAGAAATATCCAGAATTATGTGCTCTTTGTGACGACACGGCGGCTTGTAGTTATGATAGTAAACGACATCACGGACATTTCGGAGCACTACAGTGTCTAACTCAAGGTCGTGGTAAAGTGGCATACGTAGCACTTCAGTACGTTCAGGATTATCTTCAAGTAAGTAAGGTGTTTCATTTTTATTTAAAACAACAGTTACAATCGCAATTCATAGAAGCATTATGTAGAGCAGTTATTAATTATTTATATTGATTTATTATATGGTATTATATTAATTATTTTTTGTATGTTCCAGACAAATGTATCGTATCAGTTTTTATGTCCAGATGGTAGTATTCTTCCTTTATCTACTCCATATCCTTGCGCGTGGCTCCAACAACCGTGGAGCGTCGTCGCAGCTAGAAAGTAAGCGAATATTAGTCAAGATAAATGAGAAAAAGCTTTTTTTTTCACATTTTTCGAAAATGTATTCTAAAAATCACTCAAGGTCTCTTTTTAAAATAATCCGCCTGGATGTATTTTGATTATAATTTGCTTTTTTCAGACAAGTCGCAGACTTTCTTAAACAAAGGTTATTGGACTGGCTACATAATTCGGATTCAGACTGGAAAAGTAGTTTAAGCCGAATTATACAAGAGGATAGCAGGGGTATAAATTTAGCAAAAACAACTATAGCTAAGTACTTGAATGGAAGAGAAATCGATGTTGAAACCTGCGGTAAGAACATTCGTTGGTGCACGATTGGCGATTCGGAGACTAATAAGTGCAAATGGGTGGCGAAAACAGCGAAAGTTCTCGGTGTGGCACCGAGCATTTCTTGTATCATGTCAAATTCTACATTTCAATGTTTCCGCGATATAGAAGAAAATCGAACAGATATAGTCGTCATTGACTCCAATTATGGTTACCTGGCACGAAAGTAAGCAGAAAATTTAAAGTATCGACGAAATTTTGGGAAATATACGTACGCGAAATTATGGCATTACTTTGACGTTTCTTTAATTTGCTTGCAGAGTTCATAATCTGTCAACGATTCTATACAGCGAAACTGAAATGGATAAAAATAGTGTGACATTCGCTGTGATGCGTGAGCCTGAAGAGGATAATTATCTCATAAAGAACTTCCAAGATTTAAGTGGCAAAAAGGCATGTTTCCCTGAATACGGCGGACTTGGCTGGTTGAGTTTCATCAATGCCGCGAGAAAAAGCAATATCATCTCATCTAAATCCTGTGACTATCCATTATTGGTGTCCGATCTGTTTTCGGGTGCTTGTGCTCCTGGAATAGAAGATTTCGACCACTCGAGCACTGCCATTCCTTCGGACGTATCATCTAAACTTTGCTCGGCTTGTAAAAATGAAAATAATCCGTCCTGTGCAGTGGATGAAACTAACCGTTATTACGGTGACAAAGGAGCCATACAATGCCTAACTGATGAAGCCGGCGATATAGCATTTATTGAGATGACAAATATCACAATCAGTAATAAAAAGCAAAATAATATTATTATATAGAAGTATTATTATAGAAACTTATTATACAGAAAATAATATTATTATATAGAAGTATTATTATATATTGAAACTTAAGAAAACATTTATAACCAATTCTTTTAATTTCAAAGATCATTTTACAGAATACTTTTAATCTATTTTTTAAATATTAATGCAAATAGTTTTCTCCAAATTTATTTTTGTAATTATTATGGTTATTATATTATTTTTATAATTTTCCATTCGTAATTATAAAAAATATTTTTACTAAATTTGAACGATGCTATGCATTATTCTTAATATTTTTTATTTAGTAGTTAATAATTATTAAATTATTATTATACAGTCGAACCGAACAAGTACCGTATTCTGTGCAAAAATGGAAGTTTGGCCCAACAAACAGGACTTAATGCTGACGAACAGTGTGCATTATCGGTGACAATTGACAGCGAGGTAAATAATTTTTTTTAAGATCATTTATATATAATATTTAAATACATCTAATAAAAGAATATTATGTAACTTTTTATATAGTTTATATTATTTAATCAACATTTTTATAATGAAGAGATCGAGAAATCAAATATCTCTGTTAAAAATTCTTAGTATTATTGATTCAGTAATTATGTACAATTTTATCATTAATTAAATACAAAAGATATATGTAGAGATATAAAATTAATTTAAAAAATATATTAATATAGGACAAAAGCAAAAATATCAGTATGAGATAATATCTCAGTATGAGATAATAAAAAGATTACATAGTGTATGCATTAACGATATTTCTTTGCACAAATCGAATAAACTATAATGTTCTCAGGTTGTAGGTCGTGACAAAGACGATGAGCAAATCTCTAGAATGGATACTATCCTAGCTTTATTAAAGTTGGAAGACTGGCTAGGATATCGTGTAAACGCTCGAAGATCAATTCATATTTACGGACCATTCAACGGCACAAAAAATCTTCTCTTCAAAGATTCCTCGGCCGGCTTAGTTTCCACATCATCGACGAAGGAGTCAGTGGTTGCCTATAAAGACCTTCTTAATGACATCGAGGAGTGCTCGAATGGCTCTTTGGCCACCGCTAATTTAATCTTTATAATCCTAGTCGCACTTTACCACCTTCTTTCCAGTCACGTACACTAATTTTCTCTGCATTGTTAAATCCAATATTTACAATATTTACGTAATACATTACGCCATACGTACTTTTAAATGCACCTGCTAAACATTAACTATACTTCTGTACCTTTTACAAAAAA
>NW_017296881.1:3131320-3142178 GCF_001594075.2 Trachymyrmex cornetzi | reverse complement strand
GTATAATCAGTATAATTATGTGTAATTATATAAAAATATGTAAAATTATATATAGTTATGTAAAAAATTGACATATTTTATATACAATTATACATAATTATATAATAAAATTTTTCAATATATATAACATTTTTTTCCGTTCTAATACACATTGTGTGTTCACATTTACGGTCTTAAAAATTCTTTGTTTAATATATTTCTCAATTGTGTTGCTTTTATATGTGTAATAAAATTTATATAGCGATGTATAATAATATTGATATAATAAATTCATACGCGTAAGAATCTGTATTGCCCAGTAAGTAACATCTATAGTTCATATTTTGAAAATTATCTGATCAGATGTCGCTATCATCGATGAAACGCCATAAAACACTTTCAACATAGATGTTCTATTCGAGTCGCACTATTGACGTGTGTAAAGCTGGAAACACAATAGACACAGGCAATAGGCACAGGCAACAGGGAATAACGAGCCGTCCAATCAGAGCTCTGGAATATAATATCGAACTTATACCCCAAAGCTCAGATTGGACGGCTCGTTATTCCCTGTTGCCTGTGCCTATTGCCTGTGTCTATTGTGTTTCCAGCTTAAGGCGTGGAGAGAAAAATTGAATTGGCGCCTTATCCCTCGAAAGGAGAAGGAATCTCCTTGTAGGAAAGGAACGAGATCCGAAGGGAACAATGATGTGGCGTCTCTCAGGATCGTAAGGATAATCTGAGTGTCAGAACAGGATTATCTGCACGAGCTAAGGAATAGCTTAAGGAAGGGCGAAGAAATAGGCTCTCGTACTTGGTATAAAATATCACACAAGGTTTTATTGGGAGAGCTCCGATTGCACACATTGCATATTGCACACATGTATCGCTGATTGGCCAATTTAAAAATAAAATTATCTCATTGGTAAAACAGTAAAAAATTACTAGGCACCAGTTGATATGAGTGGTGTGTACAATCAGAATTGTAGGCAAACAGGATCCTCCCGTTTTATTCCGACTCACGTGTCGTGGTTCAAACAAAAAACTGTTATGCCTCCGGCACACCAGCGCGATGTTCGTCGCGCGCGACACACGATATCCAATGAGTGTACAGCTTTACCGATGTTCTCATTCTAAAGGTATACTCTCATTGGATATCGCGTGTCGCGCGCGACGAACATCGCGCTGGTGTGCCGGAGCCATTATTCTACTTCTCTCCTGTCTCTACATCTTGCACACTCATGCACCCTGTTGGGCACACTCCGCCAATCACGTCGCACGAGTGAACGCCAATCCGCATCTATCATGTGGTCTGAAGGACCAATAGTAACATCGCACGTTGTACGCATGCGCATTACTAACAGCTACGCCATCTAAAACTAGCGCGCCAAGGACGGGAACCTAACCTTATCCTCGTGCATCTGGCCCATGGCCTTGCCGACGTGATCGGACGTGTTATTGTGTCATCATTTTTGGAAAGTGTGACCGACTTGGAAAGTGTGAAGAAGAAGAGTCGCACTATTGTTGAAAGAATCCAGTCTGATTTTATCGTGCTCTTGAGTGTTTTGTCGATCAAAATAGATTGAATTTAAAAGTAGAAATGGAAACAATATTGGAGCAACAACGACGATATCATGAAGAAAGAGAGCGGTTGATGGACGCGATGGTGAAAGAGATGTTGCATAAAAAAGCAGGACATCGCGAGAACATCAATTCGGAGCATCGTTTGAAAATGTCGCTGGATCAGTTTATGGATAGTACAATGCATTTGCAAGATCTGTATGAAGATAAGGATGGACAAAGAAAGGAAGAGGTACGTTGGTTTAAGATTTTAAATATTACAGCTTATAGATGAAAATTAAAACCTTTAATTTTAAATGATTTCTAACCTTTCTAACAACTATCGATTCATAAGTTCAAAAATAAGTTCTAACTCCTCGTTTATCATTTTAGGTTCAAGCACTTTCCGGTCCAAATGAATTCTCAGAATTTTACTCACGTTTGAAGTCCATAAAAGAATTCTATCGACGACATCCTAATGAGATCAGTGTTCCTATGTCCGTTGAATTCGAGGAGTTGGCTAAGATGAGAGAAAACCCAACCGAAGAATTGTCCAATCTCGTCGAGTTTACAGATGAAGAAGGTTATGGAAAATACCTCGATCTTCACGAGTGTTATCAGAAATATATTAATCTTAAAGGGATAGAAAAGATAGATTATATAACTTACTTGTCGACTTTTGATCACTTATTCGATATTCCTAGAGAAAGAAAGAATGCAGAGTATCAGAGATACGCCGAGTCTCTCTTAGGATACCTGACAGATTATCTGAACAGAGTCAGACCTCTGCTCGACATAAGTACAGAGATTGAAGAAGCTAACAAGGATTTTCAAATTCAGTGGGAAAAGAATACTTTTCCTGGTTGGCCTAAAGAAACTGGAAGTGCTCTGGCTCATGTTGGAGCACATTTGGAACTGTCTGCATTTTCATCTTGGGAAGAACTTGCGTCTCTTGGTTTGGATAGATTAAAATCAGCGTTGATGGCGCTAGGACTCAAATGTGGAGGTACTCTGGAAGAACGAGCGCAAAGACTTTTCAGCACAAAAGGTGAAGCCTCCTTAGATCCCAACCTATTAGCCAAGAATAGAAAGGGCAAATCAGCTAAAGGCAAAGATTCTGAGAAGCAAAAGGAAATTGCACGGTTCGAGGCTCATGTATATAAGCTCGCTGAATTAGTATCCAGTCAACGAGTGGCTACGAAAGAAAATGTACAAAGGAAACAAGCGAGAACCGAGGGTGAAAGAGGAGATTCTGATGCAGAAGCAAGTGCAAGCGAATCGGAAGAAGAAGACGATAACGAAGTTCCATACAATCCAAAGAATTTACCACTGGGTTGGGACGGAAAGCCTATACCTTACTGGTTGTACAAGCTGCACGGCTTAAATATCAGTTACAACTGTGAGATTTGTGGAAACTTTACGTATAAAGGCCCGAAAGCATTCCAAAGACATTTTGCGGAATGGAGACATGCACATGGCATGCGTTGTCTTGGCATTCCGAATACAGCGCACTTTGCTAATGTCACTCAGATTGAAGACGCTCTTGCTCTGTGGGAAAAACTGAAAGCGCAGAAACAAGCCGAGCGTTGGCAACCAGAGCAAGAAGAAGAATTTGAAGATTCGCTTGGCAATGTAGTCAATCGTAAAACATACGAAGATCTCAAAAGACAAGGTCTGCTATAAAGTATACATCTGAAAATATTATTGTAATTTTTGAGTATCAACTAATTATTTATTATTCCACTAGTTCATTAAAGCATTTTCACCAATAAAATACTTTCTTATCCATTTATTTCGTTTATTAAATTATGTTATTACTTTAAAATTTGGATTTAAACAACTAAAGAATAATATTATTCATATGAGTATGCATGCATTTATATGTATGCATAAAGAAATATTTTGTTTTAAACAATTATTTCTGGGATTATTTTGAACAGAAGAAAGTTGTAAATAAAAGTAAGATTTTTATAGATCCAAAATAATCTCAAATTTAGAAAAGGATATTTTCTTGAAAAGTTATAAAAAAAGAAGACATTTATTTAAATCTAGTTTTTGAAATGAGATTATTTCTTTTATAAAAGTTAAAATTTGCAGAAATAATTTAATTTTTCTTTTTCACATGCGTGTATGAAGCACATTTCCGCACATGACTGTATCTAATTTACATTAAAGATAATGAAACCTACCATTCTGCCAAACCTATTAGATAAATGAGATTAAAGATATCTAATGCTATATGTAAGCATTTTGGTTACATTCACTAAAAATATATTTTTGTAAGCCCACGATTGTATAGAGACAATATATAACTTGTATTAGAACGCAAGATAGAATATTGTATTTTTATTTTATTTGTTATACATTTTTGTGTGTGTGCGTGTGCGGGTGCGTGTATTTTCTATATATGTATTTTCTATATATGTGTGTATTATAATTCTTTAAAAGTTTAATGTATTGTAAGATATGTGTAAAGTTTTAAATTATAAACAGAATTCCGTTGCAAATTATAGATTGCAAAAAGTGGGCTGCAATATAAGAAACATTTGTTTAATCAATATACTGAAAACTTGGGAAGTGTATATGTTAATAATTATGTTCTAAAAAAACTGATTATTTATATAAATTAATTTGCTTTTTTGCTATATTTGTACTGTACTTAGAAAATATATTTTATTGAAACTGACTATTTAATTTCTGTAATCGATCACCTTTGTAGCTACCTTTGTCTACTCTATTAATAAAAATAAACGTAGCTCAAATGAAAAACGAATTTCCTAAATTGTGGTTTTTTATTAATGGATTATTGTTGTTTTCCATTATAATAATAATTGAATTTGTATAAGAATTCTATTCTTAAAAATTGATAAAAAATAACAGATGTAGCTTTTTTATATATTTTAAAATTTAAATTAATATTTAACTTTGATTAACGTGAATGGTTATCAGTAATATGATTTTTCACACTCTAGGCATTTGGTAAAAAATTATACCATAAAGATGGAATACTTAAATTCTCTTCTTTTCTCCAACAGTCGCAATTTCCTTACTTACTTTTTTCTTGCTTCCATATGTCTTATACTTAATTACAAAGACAAGGTCTATGCACATATATAGATATGGAATATTTAATAAATCTTATATTTGTTTCATTACTCTGCATCAGATAATATCACGATGTCAGCGAATATTACATTTGGAAGAGGGAAAACATTTAATATACATAAAAGCACATTAATTGTGATCACACATCCATTTACTATTCCAAAAACACTTTGGTATCTCTCTGATCGCAACGCATAATACTGATGTGATCTATCATTAGTCAGGCAGGAAGTATAATTGTTCCGGATTTTCTGTTTACACTGGACAATTAAGACTTTCATAAGGAACACGCATAGAATTAAATATTTTTAGGCATGTACTCCGAATAACATTTTATCCTGGCAACAAGTTTTTCATATATCGCTTAGAATTAACGAAATTTCAGACGACTTTAATTCTCCATACCGAATATACAATCACAAAAATCCTAGTAGATACGCTAAATCATGCGTATCATCGTTTATGTTTCACAAGTAGAGTTCTCTGGATTGCGTCTCGCATCATTAATCTTTACACACAATATCATTTCCGATTTCGGATATCGTCCATGCTAATTGCAAATTGGAAATGTAAAACGTCGTAGGGTTCGCAGTCTACAATTATTGTTAAAATTTTGTCGATGTAATCAACAGTTTGGTATCTCTCGATACATTTACATTCCGTTGATTAAAAATTTCTTATCGATATGTGTCTAAGTACTTAACACAAAATGTATACATTCTCATTTCTACGTTGTTTTTCAATGCAAACTACGAATTTAACTATTAAATTATTTTAAATTGATTATTAAAATTAGTATCTAAGTTCATACTATTAAGTATTTCTTGGCAAACTGAATTTGCGAATACTGATTTGTAAAGGAGTTCTACAAAAAAAGTTCATAAAATCACATACAGAAATATTGTAACCATGTCATTGTAGAAATTCTAATCTTAAAAATTATTTCTTCAATTTAATCAATAAATTATTGAAAAAAATCTGAATAAATGATTTCTATAATCAGCTGATCATTAAAATGCGAAAAGTATACGTACACACGTATACTCCTCGCACTATACTTAGGGATATTTCCAAGTCGATTTTTCAATTTGTATCTAATAACCAATTTAGTTGTCTTCACTACTCCACATTAATGCACACTATAAAGGCTATTGTATTTGAGATATACGGTGCAACGGCAGAACATAAGCATTTTAACCGACGAAATAGCCAACATATAGAAATAATTTCTGCTAAATAACACAATGATATATTGGATATTTTATCGGCCAAAATACATTTACGTTATATTTTTGTACGTACGAAAAAATATATGAAAGTGTCTCATCATTCACTAACATTTCTGAAAATTTTAGAATTCTTTATATATAGTTGAATTTATCTTTAAATAAGCTTTAATTTTGTCTAAACATTTTCCAAAAACGATAACAACGGAGTATTTTCCTATACAACACAGATTGTTCCAATATTGCAATGTTGCATCAAACTTCCGTGTTGTATAGGTTAAGAGATATAACAATTTCTCAGTTTTCATTGAGAGAGATAATATTTTCAAAAAATTTGAATACATCTTCAAAAAAGTGCTTTTAAAATTACAAAACTTTTATTTTGAAACATCTTTTTTTCCTATACAACACAGATTGTTCCAATATTGCAATGTTGCATCAAACTTCCGTGTTGTATAGATTAAGAGATATAACAATTTCTCAGTTTTCATTGAAAGAGATATTTTCAAAAAATTTGAATACATCTTCAAAAAAGTGCTTTTAAAATTACAAAACTTTTGTTTTGAAACATCTTCACATTTACTGCTTCAACAATATACACATAAAAATCAATCTTTTTCAAGGGAATGTTACATCCTCTTAACACGCGTAAAAGTACTTATGAAAAAGTACATGTCTCTTATATCTTGATCTATATTATCAGATATTTCTGTATATGTTTCTTTATTAGATTTTTAGGTGCCTTTAGTGCGCATCAGTATGGAATAATCAAGCGACCGAATTCGCTATAAGGCCCATATTTTTCATGCATATATGCTTTTTGTAGCCAATAAAACGGATTTCCGCTTTATTCGAAATGCTTCGGATACACTCGTTAAAGCGACATCAATCGGTGTCACTGGACGAGGAGGGACGGATGTCTTGCAATAGTTACTTTAACTCATAGCTTCTCTGGCTCATTATTGCAACTATATTGGATTATGACATCAGATGCGAGAGATTGCGCTTATGATATGAAATAACACTATACATCATATTCATAGAAGCGATTATTCTCGCACAATGTACATCAGAATAAATTAGTCTTTTTACACATGTTACCATCTGTATTCAATAAAATAAGCTTAAATGCCAGATTCTCTTTCCAATTTATGAATAGACAGTCGTAAATCCTAATCTATTTTTGTTAAAATAGGATAACGTTCGTTAACGTAGTATAGATTAAATTACAGATCACTTATTAATTTTCGCCTGAAATAGGCACTTTATCTCTGTTGAATGTCAACTCATCTTTCTCTTGATTACGTAAAATGCATTTCATAATATATTTTAACCGCGAGGGAAGGATAAAATAAATAACATCTAACTTTTGACTTCAGCAGAGATTAACCTGAATATATCTGGCATTATTAGTGAAAGTTTATAAAGGACTAAATGGGGAGTTTTATACATTTTTTTATTTTATCGAATGAAAGTAAAACATTCGAAAAAAAATACTAATTTATATCGTTGAGTAGTGCAAGAAAAAGATTTGTATCTTTTTGTAGACGTCATAACTCAATATAGTTAACAGTAAAGAAGTCTTACGTATTATTCTCCGAGGTGCGGCAATATAGCGTCAACGAAGCGTCCTCGATAAAGGAATATCGAAGAGGAAGAGACTTAGGCACGATAGGTCGTACGTTGTCGGAATTGCGGTAGGTGTTGGAGAAGTTTCCTTGTCCCTTATTCGACGCTATCTACGACTGCACTGTCGTCCAAAGTGTGAAGCCAATTGAAGATCATCATGTTCCTTTCATACTTGGACAGCTGATTTCCACGTTCTCTCTCAACGTCCCGTATGGTCAACGCATGATTTCGCTCCTTCCGTCCAATCAAGGAAGCACCAGGAACTCCGGCCGTTCCGGGCACCAGCAAAGTGGCACCATGAGAGCTCTGTGCCGCGGTAGCCGCCGCTTCTAGCTGATCTAGATTAAATTCACTCTGCGAAAGGCGCTCCAAAGCGCGGTACGTGGTCAGTAACCTAATGGAACATGAATGAAACACTCTATTTCTGCATATTTTTTGTATTGAAACCTGAAACGGCGTGACTTAATAACTTTAACGCGTTTTTAGTGTTACGTTCACTTCAATTACAAGAAAACTTACATAAATGTCTCGTTCTAATTTCAATAAAATTTAAATGAAAATTATCCTTTCCAAAGAAGCATTTTTCACTCTAAGAATATTTATAAAAAGATACATGTCCTATCTTGATTTATACTATAAAGCACACAAAACTTATCAAAATCAGGAAAGGACACTTACGTATATTTCCTTCTTAGATACAAAGCCAAATATAAATATAAAAATAACAAATATACAACTAATTCTAGATAAAAGAATTGAAATTAAATTGTCAGAAGACAAGTACAAACGTTCCGTTCTTTTTTGGTTCCAAAAAGTTGTATAAAAAAAAATTCATGAATTTTGAACCAAGAGAAAAAGGAAGATTTTCTTCATCAATTACCAACCTTCGGCGTATGTAGTTCTGTCGGACTTTCTTATTGACGGACCTCACGAGATCCGCTCCAGTGAAGGGCACAGGTGGTGGCGGTGGTGCCGGTGGTTGAGGTGGTAATTGTGGCACCGATTGAGCGTTTGAAGAAGATTGCTGCTGTGATTGGAGCTGCTGCGACTGCGATTGCTGCTGCTGCTGCTGCTGCTGCTGTTGAGGCTGCTGTTCTTGCGCGGTTCCTCCATGCGGGCTAGGAAGCTGGGACGTACTGGCCACGGGTTCACCCACGGCAACCCAGGTGCTACAGGACCTCGAGGCATGATCGAGTCTGGCGTGTTCCAGCAGCAGGGTATTGCGCTGGGCAGTGTCGAGAGCTAGAGCGGATACTGCCGTTCGTAGGCCACCGGCTCCAGCTGCGTCTGGGCTAGGAAGCTGCGACACATCGCTCGTACTAAAACTCTTACGCAATCCCAATGCTGACGACAGAACACCGCAGCTGCGAATTAGTTCGTTCTCCTCCTCAAACCATAAAATCTCTGGAATGTCTGCCGGCCTAACATAAAATGCATAATAAATAAATACTAAGTCAAGAGTAAAATAGCCGTATCTCTTCAGCATGATAGCTATTGTTTTACGAACCTGTTGCCCTGAATTTGTCGAGAATCTGGTTTCGGTGAGGGCCCCCGTCCGGTGAGTTGCGCATCGCTGTAGGATTTGAAAGTGACCAACCTGTTGGCGCTGCGCAGGTCGCTTGCGATCGACGACACGCTGAAGAGTGACAGGTCGGTGGTGACGCTCTCATGACTCGGTGAGCGCAGCATCCGCGAGGTGACCTGCAGGGCCGGGCATTGTGTGGTCGACAGACCACTACCTCCACTTCCGCCGCCACCGCCACTGTCACCACCGCCATCATTGCTACTACAACATTGCGCGCACATAACCGTGGGTATCGGTGAAGCCGATTTTGTTTCGTTTTCGGACATTTTACACTTGTTCACACTTGATGTCCGTTTCTCTATCTATTTATCTCTTTTTTTGTCGCACGGCGCTTTTTTCGGCCGTTTTCAGTTTCTTCCGTGGAAGCTGTAACTGGTTTACGTCATACCGAACGTCCAACGCTTCTTCTTCGTTTCCAGAGTAACAACTGTATGTAAGAAAAGATAGCTTAGCGATACAGCACAATTAGGATAAGAAAAACTTAATTTTTTAATAGAAATCTTCTGAAGAAGCACTTAAATATAAAGCTTCCGTTTTATTATGGCAGCCATGTTTGATTATAACGTTAGAAGGAAGAAATTTATTTATTGTTTTCTGATATTATATACAAATAAGAACAAATAACTTTTTTTACATATGATAGATTTTATATATACAAAGTGTCACCAAGAAAGAGTTGTTAAATGCATATAAAACAATAAAAAAAATTAATCAAAAAATCCTAATAAACATAAATTCGAAAACGAATGGTTGCCAAGATCTTAGTCTTTGTTTAAAGAATAAAATATCGGAATTAGACATAACAAGAAACGATTTCAACCAAAGCTGATAAACTTACTGTTTGGACGAGGCACAACCTCATACTAGTTTAAGTTGCTCCTTAGAAATTTACTCAGAAATCGGTCCAAAGTTTGTAAACAAAGATTAGATTAAGAGATATCTTGTTCCGTTCGTTTTCGCAGCTATATGTTTATTAGGACTTTTTGACTTATTTTTTCTTATTCAATATGCCCTTAAAGTCTATAATCTTTTTTGGGGACACACCCTGCATATACAAAGATTCCTTTTTTTTTAAATATTTATTAATTCACGAACTAAAAAGAAAATTATTGGTACATATTGCAAGTTTATTCCATCAATTAGAGATCTGACACGTGCAATATATAAAACTTATTGTTAGTTATGCTATAAATATAAATTACAACTTCTCGCTTCCACGTCATAATTTAATATGCAGTGACCAAACAAAAGTTTAAAAATATCTAGTTTTTTTCGAACATCAGTATACTATTATTGTAACTTTATTTTATGAAATATGTAGTATAAAAGCAAATTTATTTATAGTCTGAAAAGATAATTATGGTGAGACTAGAATGTTAATAGACATTATAGATCACATATGATACCACATATTGCGGATTAGTATGAAGATGGAGAAACTATTATCTAATCGCAAGTCCTTGATCCAATCTACAGAGCTGGAATGTGCAGGTAAGGTGCTAAACGCTTTGCACGTCGTCACCACGTGGGCGTGGTGAAGTATAGTCTGTCTTGTGATGTATACGCCTATGATGTATGATATGCGAGAAAGCGAAAGCACATTTTATATCGATACAAAATACTGCTAATCCGGTAGACACTAATTAACAGTAACATTACATTGATTACATCATATTATAATTTTATCAATATTATAATTTATCACTCAACAATATATATGTAATATAACACACGTTGAACGTAATAGTTATTTTGTCAAGTACACTGAAAAAAA
>NW_017296881.1:3079502-3131210 GCF_001594075.2 Trachymyrmex cornetzi | reverse complement strand
GTAAACTTATGTTTAATTATATTACCTCAACATTTAGTTGAAACTATTTCACTCAATATTTGGTAGCTATAACTTTTTTTTCAGTGTAGAAAATTATAACATGGCGTTAATATTACTGTTATTTATTGTTTACTAATAAGTAACTCTTTTCAAAATCAAAATATTATTTAATAAAAGTAGCGATATATTTAAATCTTTTAATATTAAAATTTTAATATTAAATTTCATGTTTTTTAAAACAAAATATGAAACGTAGACATTTTCAAACACTTTGAACAAACGATTACTCCAAACACTTTATTTTCTACAAAGCATATTTTTAACGCGCATGCAATTAAAATAAATTTATTACGTAAAATCAAACAGACTTTTCGTGAAATAATTTTCAAATTGTAATCATTAAAATATCTAATATTGAGAAAGTGCAATAAATAATAACTTTCGTTCGGAGTTTTTTTAAAGGACAATTAACATATTTTTTTAACTTTTTAAAGAACCTGTTTTTTAAATTAATGTTTCGTATAACACATTAAGAAAGTTATAAAAATTTCTAACATTTAATTCGATGATAAATATACACACACAAAATATGAAATTTAATATTATATTATTCTTCCCATCTTTCCTATCACCTTTCTCTCCCACTCTTTCTGCCTATCTATTTCTAACTCTATCTCAGAATCGATTAACTATAACCTGAGTTTAACTTTTAATTCTCCTTTCTATATTGCAGAAAAAAGCAATTTCTAAGCCGAAGTCAGCTAAAAGTGAAGTATCGTTACAAATGATGTATGGACATCAACATAGCTACGTAATCGATAATTATATATTATATTCTGAAGTCAAGGTTCAAGAACTTTTCCTAAGATTGATATTTCGATACATGCCTTCATCAGCCAGATATTGACTTTCTCGGCCATTTAGTGTGTCATACGTGTCATCCAGCGCAAATCGAATAAATTAAAGCCATATGTTTTTTAATTATCAAATCTCTCTCTAACATTAACTTTGACAAAGGATACTTAATAGAAAGTTGGCACAGCCATTGATATATGTATTAAAAATCTAAAAGAATATTATATAAAAAAATATTTTTCTTAACAGTGTATGGCAAAGTTAAAAAATTGAAAACATTTTGACACTTTCTGTGTTTTTCAAATGAAATGTTATATTTCTAATAAATATAAAAATCATAAGAAACTTTTCATTTTAACTATTTAAATTATTCCAGTTTAAATATATATACTTTCCATTAAATGTGAACAATTTTAAAAATAAAATTCATATTCTTCAATTTTTTAAATTTAACATCAATTTAATTATTTTACGCTTTTCAAAAACTTCTGGTTCCATTAAAAAATTAATCTCTTCATTGTACTGTTTTTCTGCAAACTCATTCTCATTAATAAAAAATATGCGAGTAACTATGTTCTACTTGACTTGCCTCCGCAGGTTTCCTGTAGACTAGACATAGTCATAAACTAAACTGTTATATTAGCACGACTATACACGTCACGAGCTGCGCTAATTAAATGGGACTACAGACAATATGTGCGTCTAGCCAGTTTATATTAAAACTGCGCTAGAATCGCGCTTTCTTTTCGGAGTTGATTTTCATCGTGATTATTAAAGCGTCGCTGTAAACTCATCGTCAGCGATGGCAGGCTCCGATAACAAAAGTGAAGGACCGGCGCAGTTCTATAAATACGCACGAATATTCACGACTCTCGACGCACCTAATGTATCTCGCACTGTCAGCCACATGACGACGCGTTTCGCCGTGCCGAGGATGCCGCCGTCGTGAACGGCGAATCTGTCAGCCGGCTGCGTGGCTCCAACGGAGAGTTCACTTAAAGGAGAAGACCCTCAGCCAGGAACGCGAGAGAGATACGGCGAGCCACGGAATCGCCGGCGGGAGCACGTGAAAGGGAACAACAACCACTGTCCACACTCGCCGTTCTCACACGCGTAGTCGAGCGCGTCGAGCTACGTCAAAGAGACGACACGATTGTTTCCCCTGGGCTCTACGGTTGTCGATCGTGGCTCGGGCTCGCTCACTGCACAGGCGTCGCTATCCACATATCGATCGATAGCTGTGCTCTCCTCTAGTTTCGCCGCACCCCACGCGATTCGGACCTCTCTCGCTAGTACCGAGCTAACGGCCGATCCGCATCCCTTCTTCATCCCTTATCAGCAGCGTGGGATGTGGACCAGTGGACCGGGCCTAGAGGCCCTGGCTCACTTGATAGCGATTTTGTTACGACCATTCCCTAATTTACAAAGGAAATATACCTTCACCACCTTCAAATATGCGTTATAATTAACCCTTACCGTACCATCTACAATTTGGTGCCTCATCCATACCATCAACGGTCACTTCAAATCTCTTCGTTTTTTCATCTCTTCAAAATAATTTAAAAAATCTCTAAAAATTCACCAATATACTTTCAACTTTCTAGAATAAATATTGACTCTTTATTTTGGAAAATAATAAGATGTAGTATAATTTATAATTACCGAAAGACTCAAAGAAACTTGCACGAACAGGAATCGCTCGGTCACTAGTTACGCATATTGGTACGATAAGGGTTAAATATCATTAATTAAATATGTATAAACATAAATACAATAATTATTTAGAGTATTTAGACTATCAGCAGTATTAAATGATTTAAAAAAACAAATATATTTTATAGAAGGAATATTGCTCATAATGAACAAGTCAATTTAATGTTTGATTGAATGAGAGGTTGATTGGAAACGATGACCCAAGCTTTCACTCTCCATGCTAGAACGTTCACAATAAATAATAAGCTTCAACATCATCATGTAGACTAGACATATATATTTAGACATGTATATTTAGACTATTTATTAGATATTTCGATTAACTTATATTAAAATACAAAGAGCTCCCTTTTTGATCGAGGAACTTTGTCGAGAATGAGCGCCACTAAAGTTCGTGCAGATGAAAGCGGACGTGGACGGCCAGTTGGTCAAACTTAGAGTGAGTGGGCGATACACGCGGCGAGGAGACAGGAGAGATGAGAGCTAAATAGAGCCAAAGAGACGAGATGACGCGATTAGCACATATAGCGACCGCAAGCCGTAGTGTAGTTTAGGGCCTCAGCCTCTCTTAGTTGGCGACGGTGTCTCTCGCGAGGAGGATTCGCCGCTGTGCCGAATCCAACAATATACTCGGCGAGTCCGATTGGTCGACTAAGATATTCTTACGTCCTCAAGAAAAACGGTAAGTCCATTTTTGTGGCGATTCTTGTTCACTAGCAGCTTTTAGCTTGTCGTGACTATCAGATGGAATGGGGCGTTTCCACTTTCATCGAATAACAAATAATTAATAAAGTGTTACGTGAGATTCAAAACTATAATTTACTTCAATTACATGAAATTCCGACTCTATTATCGTTGCATGGATTCTGAAACGTTGAAAGGCTTAATTAGAGAATTCATCTAATTAGAGCAATTGAAAAAAAAAACACTCTTGACTCTCCATGTCCTCTCTATAAAGTAAAGGTATTTAAGATAATAAGCATTAATGCACATCTTATACTGAAGTATTGGAAATAATATCTAATATACTCATCATAAAAGGATTTATTGTTCCGCTTTGAACAATCCCATTAGCAGCCTTTTATAATGGAAGTATTATTTTTATTAATTATTTAAAACCTATAACAAAGTGTCTAAAGTGGAAACTTTTAATATTAACAATTACTATAATTCTGATTGTGATAATAAAATAATTCAACTCGCTCAGAATTTTAAATGTCAAATTTTCGAGGTTTTGTGATTTACGAGATGAGATTAGCAATGATGAAAGGCATTTTCTTAATTGCAATTTAATATTTTGCATATAAAATGATTTATATTATTGAAGTATGATTATTTTTAAATTTGTGTTCATAAAATGTTCTTAAGAATGGAAATGATGCTCTTTCTTGTAGCTCTCTAATTAAATACGTTTACATTAGAAGATCTAATATATATATGTAGATATACATGTGTATTATATATAAACGTTTGAACAAGTTTATAAATACCTGCGCTTTTTTTTTACTAGAGACGATGGCAAGCTCCTCAGAGGGAGACACCGTCAAGCCGACGAACACGAACAAATCAACGACAACTGGAATCAACATTCTCACACCCAAGGAGGGTGCGAGAAAACGACGACGCTTGGAATCTCTGACAACGAATTCGGAGATCCCTGAGAAAACGCAGCGACGCGACGAGTCGTACAACTTCTATGCGTAAGAATATTTACAATGCAAAATTTCACGTATAATACGTATCTACCATTAATTATCAGTGTATTAAAAAATGCATCAACGACATGTAATTAAAAAAATATTTATTGAAAGAAAAAGTTTTAATTATATATACAGAAAAGAAAAAAATTATCATGCAAGTATTTTCAGAATTCTTAACGCTTCAGTGAAGTAAAAATATTCTTTGAATCAAAGAAAATGTTTCAAAGAAATAATTTAAATTGTAAAAATTTAGAAGAGATAAATTATAGCTACCATAATAAATATAGAAATATCTACGTAACAAATTTAAGGTTTCTTTTCATAAACTTAAAAGTA
Organism: Trachymyrmex cornetzi; assembly: GCF_001594075.2. Lineage (NCBI taxonomy): Eukaryota > Metazoa > Arthropoda > Insecta > Hymenoptera > Formicidae > Trachymyrmex > Trachymyrmex cornetzi. Next base: position 3,126,606 of record NW_017296881.1, on the reverse strand, counting down.
CTCTCGTAAATATTGAAACGAAAAATATCTGCAATTACTATAATTATTTCTATAATCATGTCCTGGATTTAACTGGATTTTATGATTCGCATCCAAAAAAAAAATATGAGTTCGGTCAATCAGAGAATATTATTTGAAATTAATTATATATTCTAACACACGATGCAATTTCTTACCTTTTCACCCTCAGCGAAGCAACCAGCGAAAGAAGGGCTCAGCACATAGAAGACAAAAAAGACTCGTCACAGCCACGCCTGAGAAAAAAGGATCAAACTGTTCCGATAAATTCACAAGATGTTCGAATGTCACAATCTTGCGAAACAGGCGTGAGAACAAGTGATGCGACTAGATTAAGGAAAACGATACAATGGCTTGAGGAAGGTGCGAGAAGGTTACGTGAGGACCTGGCGAACGTACGAACCGAACTACATGAAGAGCGAAGGGCGGCAAAAATTGCCAAGAGAGAGTTTGAAACTGCTCTCAGAGAAGCCAGATTTGCTGAGGCTGCCAAGTATCAATCAATCATAGCCGAATTAAAAACCAGGTAAAGTATAGGTATTCTTGCCTGAAGCTTATATGTCCTCAATCTTTTTTATTTCTCTCATAACAGTTTCGGTTCTCAAGTCTAAAAATTCATGGTGGTCTAAAAATTCATTTGTAATTTTTGAACTTGAATTTGAAGACTATTAAATAATTGGTGTTATTAAAAAAAGTATCGAAGGTAATATTTTCTGTCAGGATCGTTCAATCTGCGTCGCCATCGCCGTCACCGTCGCCGTCATTCAAATCGGATCCCGTGAAAGACGAGAACCACAAGCGTGAATTATCAACTCTCAGAAAACGCTTAGTCGAAGCTGAGGGCACGATACGAAGACTCGAACAATTGGTGAAATCACAAGCGAGCACTACTCGCAGTACCAATAATACTTCTTCCTACGGTGATGCGCGCCGTCTGGAAGCTGAAATACGAAATTTACGCGCAGAAAACGAGAAACTCGAAGAGAAATTGCGTGTAAGAGCCAATCCTTTAATCTTTTAAATTTGTAGAGTTTAAACTTTAGAGAGATTTTAAAACTTAAATTTATAAGTGATCAACTTTAATGCTAAATATTGATTATTTTAATAATTACAGTTATATTATATAAATATATATTTTTTTTTATATACTTCTGATATATTTCTGATTTATTTTAACAAGTTTGTCATTGATTTATTGCGTTCACAATAAACGTCGTTCCTTTTATGATATAGTTCTCGTTTATAAGAGATATTTGTACATTTAGATCGCTTTAAATGCCGAGAAAACTCGCATCGCTGAGATACGAGCTCAACGGGAAAATCACGAAGCTGAACTTTCCGCATTGCGAAAATCACTTCGCAGCGAAGCTATAAAAATGGTAAGCGCATAATTTAGATATCGGAAGTATATCAATAAATGGCTTAATAGCTCTTAATAATTATACGGCCGTGACGTCGCTCGAAGCAAGAATAGTGAATAATATCGCTGTGAGGGCGATTCACCACACACACACTCGGGCACGTAAAAATATCCTCCTTCACGAATACGAGAACGCTAGCGTCAGCACGAGACTCTTCGAAGATGCTTATTAAAAAATTATGCCCTGGGGTATTGGTCTGCACTAACTAGAAAAGAGTCTGTCCAAAATGCAGCAGTCCGGCCTGACGCTTATTCGGACAAAAGTTTTACCGACACGGCGAACAGTTTGCCATAGGCATCGACGAAAAAGAATGCCCCTCGCTGTGCGATTACCCAAAATGATCACGCGTTTCCCACGCTATATATTCTTGGGCCCCGGAATTTCGGATGTGATTCAACAATTTGCAAATTGTAGGGCAAATTGTACGTGCAGTAACGAATACGGAAAATTACGTGTCGTCTCGAAATATTAGTTTAAACAATTGATTTTTTAATTTAATCCTTTCGATGCTGATATGAATACTATGTAAATAATCATTCGATAAATCATACAAAATTGTGAATTTGTACGAGAGTGAATTTTTTGGTTCTTTTTTATTTTCTGTTATCTCAAAAACATATCAAAATATAAAAAAAATATTTTAATATAATTTCTTTCTCTAATCACGAAGGATTAATTTTATTTTAGTTTCATTTGTAAAGTAATGCGACAATTATATATGTATAATGAATAAAAACTTGCATCCAAGGATTTATTTCAAGCCATGCCTAGTTTCTACTGCGTTACCGCGTCCGCATCAGACGCTATATTTAATTCTAATATATTTATTCCTATCGGCACGCCGTGTAGCTCAGGGAGGTACTTCCCACTTCCTAGCATGCCACTACATTGCGGTTGAAATCGTGCAGTAATGTTGTCTACCGCATTGCCAGCGTAGACTAATACGATCGCGACCTGATTCTTGGCAAGCAGCCAAATATCGGAGATAACGAAAGGAGACTGAGTCAGTTTTGGCATATGGGGCGACCAAAAAATGAAGAGTTATATGAATCTCATTTATTTAATGGAAGTCTAATGAAAATTAATTTGAGCAGGATAATTTCACGGGATAATTTCACTGATCATCTATTTAAAATGGTAATTATAAGATAATAAAATTGTAATAGACTTCTTTTGGATTTTTAAATCAAATTTACAAATATATAAAGTGAATCGAGTATTTTAACCCTAAGAATTGAACGAATTCGATTGTAGGCATTGTTTTGAAACGAAAATGCCGTTCGTAGGATTATCAATTGGCGCGATATGCTCGTTTATGTATGCGGCCGTCACGTTTCGATCGTAATCCGATCATGGTAATAATTGATTTAAGACTTCCGGTCGCCAGATGATTCATCGTTCTCAGAAATCATGTACTGTGCTATCGTATGCAACCGGAACAAAAAGCACGCGCTCGTACGTGCGAACGCCGTGAATGCTTAGAGACATCGACGGATAACGCGGCGTTTCTCTCATCCCACACCTGTACAGACAAGGTGAAGGCAAAAAGGCCCCCGGGGCCTGACAAGCCTGACTGAACGCGGTGGGACGAGGTGAGAGCTCGAAAGCGGTACGAAAGGGACCGATCGCTGCCCCTCCCCTTCGTCATCGCTGTGTATCCCATTCTTCGTCGCGATCGCTGGCGATGTTAATTTTTCTCATTGCAACTTTCGCCACACGTGTCCACGCGCGAGAGATCCGCCGCATTCAAACGAGTTTTGCGGATTTTTGCAGATGGATGAGCTGCGTGGCAAGAGCCGAGAGATTGAGAAGCTGTCGAAGCTCTTGAAACGTCGAAAGTTGGCGCCGGTGGAGCAAGAGATGGTGAGTATCTGTCTGCATTTATCTACCGTGTTTCCGCTTCCGCGAGACATGTCGCGAATACGTAAAACCTGGTATTTTGAAATACCAGGATCTCTAATGCTTGTACTAGATACTGAGATTGAGATTGAATTTGATCGATCAAAGAAAAAGCCATTGATATTGGTTTTCTTTTTTCTGATTGGTTAAATTCAATCTCAATTTCAATCTCAATCTCGATCTCTATTTCTAATCTGGTACGAGTATAATGCAGAGCTTTCAAAATAATAGCTACTTAGATAAATCGTGTGTACGATATTAGGTTTGTTGAAAATTAGTTTCAATCAAAATTAAATGTCATAAGTTGATTTCACAAATCGAAATTTTATCTAATATTCATTTAATTAAAATTAAATGTTATAAATATCAAGTTGAATAATATTTGGTAAAGTTAAATAAGATTGACATTTATATATTTAAAATTTGCCAAAATCTTTTATTATTTAATTCATTGCTGCTAATATCGTGTCATAATATTTTTGTGGTGAAAAAGATACATCAATTTTGGGAGAAACATTGTCGAGAGCATTAAATATATTTATTAATGAAATTTATAAACTTTATAAATCTAAATTTATAACTTTATAAATCGAAATTTATAAACTTTATAAATCGAATTTATAAACTTATATTTTAAAAAGCCTCTTGTTTTCAATCGTTTATAATTATTCTGTTTTCACTATTTATAGACTTTCCACACATTTTAGTAAAAGTTAATTCCAATTTGATCACAGAGTTAAAACGTGACCTATATAGAACATTCTATTATATATCACATGTATTTATTCATAGAAATTTTTTTAACGATTCTCCTGCTTGAAACTTTGAGCCATTTGAAAAAAAGTCCAGAAACATTATAAATAAGACAAAATAAAGAACAAATAAGAGCTAATGAGAGTTTTTTACGCGGTTTTTAGTGCGGAATTTATGCGTAACTAATTTATACTATATTTCGACAATAAACGATTTTTAATTCCGCACTAACAACCGCGTAAAAAACTCTCATTAGCCCTTATTTGTTCTTTATTTTGACATTTTCGAGAGTTTGTGGTTATTTGTTTTATTTATTATAAATAAGATATCTTTCAATCTAAATATTAATATTTACTTCAAATATTAACATTTAAATCATTTACAGCACATTTACATCTGTTTTAATTGATCGTTTATCACGAGCAAAACGAATATCGATAGTCTTTTGTCTCATTCTTGTCAGGTATCTCACTCTGAATTCTTCCTTATTTCATTCGTTCTCAGATATGCGAGACGGTAAAGAACCGTCGTGTGAACAATCCAACGGTTCACCCTGAGGACCGGTGCACGCGATTATCATATCGTGTGACTTCCGATGTAAGTTTATACAGCATCAAGTTCCTAGAAGTCTTTGGCATGGACACTCGATTCGTTCAGAGTTAAAATCAACGACTCAGTATATATACTCGATTTCTTAAAACTGCCATCTGTCCTAATAACAGTACTTATGTTAAATATCATTTTTAAAAGACGTCTCATAAACCGGAAGTTACTCGTGTCCTATTCACTTCTTTTCTTTGTCAGAGAAGTAATGACTAAAAGAAGCCATTAGTCATTAGAATTACGTCATTAAACGCAAAGCTATAAAGTATGATGGCTCGCCGATGCGATGGAGGGTTAATGAACCATTATGTGAAGCGATACCAAAGTGCGCTTAAAACGATACCGCACCGTTTAAGCATCTTAGATATTTGGACGTGCTCCAAGAGATGCGCTGACAACAGTTAGTCGCTACTTTTCGGACAGCGGTCTTCACTTTCGTCGAAGCGTTTAATGATTCAACGAAGCCATTACGAATCGCTGAATCCGACGGATATTTCATATCTCGATGGTTCGCTTTTAGCCGAAGGTACTCGGATATCACCGGGTGATATCACCGGGTCAACGTACCGGGTCACGTCGCAAGACGACCCGTGCATTGTGTATTATACGCGTCTTCGTCATCTTAAAGGAACTTAAAGGCCATGCGAGCGAGCGGTCGCAGCTAAAAGGTTGTAGTTATGCGCCGCGCAATATAATTGACACCCTTTCCCGTCTTATCGCCGCTTAATCGAGCTAGCTAACGGTAGCGCGAGATCTACAGTGTAAAAGCGGTAAAAGCGATAAAAAAACCTTTCTTTTCTTTGGCAACGGTTTCATGAACTCTGATCTAAAAAGAAGAAATGGAAACAGGAGAAACGTTTCATTCTCTTCATCTCGAGACTTCTCAATTTCCAATCTCAATCTCAAACCTAATATATACTCTCTCTTTAAGAAACACTCTCCTTTCGCGAAGAGAAACACACACGACCTAACAACCCTTATTGGAAAGCTGCTTAAGCGTTATTTCTTTTAATATCAAGAATAATAAATAATGGAAGCTATCGATAACAAAAATTCATTCACTCTTTCTTTCTTTCCAAGAAAATTCTCTCTTAATTAAACGCTAAATGAGCAAGTTTGTTCAAATCACACAGGTATATACGAGAGTGTGACATGAAGATGACACATAGGAGGGTACACGAGCGCATTGTCTCGCGTCACACCCTTTGACGAGGAAGGGGGGGGGGAGGAAAGAGGGAGCAGTTATGATCCTAATCTTACGTTTCATTGTGTCTCGGTCTTAAGTTCCTGCCAGGTCAGCAAACCGTAGATACGCCTGTAACTTTCCGAATGGAATGGAAGAGAGGAACGGGTCCGCGCTCGCAACTCCGCACACAGGTAGCGTAGAAGGCCCCCGCGATTATCGGAGGTGCCTCGCTTCAGTCTGGTCTAGACGTCGGCCGTGCGCGCACCGTTCTTCCGACGCGACCGGCGACGTCCTCGCTGGTGCTCGCCACCACTTTCCCGTGCGCGCCCCGGGTGTGACACACCGGACACACAATCCAGGGATTTGCAGGATTCTCTCCGTGTATCGTTTACCAGGTATACCGGCGTATACCGACATCCCGATACTCCCCCTTTCACGCCCGTTATATGAATTCTCAACATCAACGTGCGCTTCATGGGGTTCGCGTGGAACGAGGTAAGAATTACTGTCTGCGTCTCCCTTGTCTCTCCTCGTTTACACGTGATTATCCATTTGTGGTTTCCGTTACGTTCAACGCGAAATTACAGCTTCCCATAAATGAATTGATCATTTATGGAGCGATTATAGATATTATATTCTAGTGTCACTTTAAAAAAAAAAGAAAGGTAAAGAAGAGAGATTGACAATCATAAATTTGATTTTAGATTTTATACTTTAAAGTGTCATTCAAATAGAAAAGTAAGAGGGAGAGATTGGCAATTATAATTTTTAACCTTTATGCTACAAACAGATACTATAAGAAGCTTTCACCTATGTGTACATCGCATATGAGAAATCATTATAGTGAAAATTTTCACTGCATATATGTATATGTAATGACATTATAAGGATTCATCATTAAAGCAATGTTATGAAAGAGCATCCTTATTAGGAACATCGTTAAAGAAACTTTCAGTAATTTTTTATCAACAAATTATTTTTCAATAAATTATGTTGATTGACGATGCAATAAAATTACATTTCAATTCTGTATACGACAATAGTTTTCTTCGACTATAATTTGTTACGATATGATGAAAATGCTTTTAATTTAGTTTTGTCATCACGTAAATTAATTGCTGTATGATATATGTATGAATAATAAGCAATAATTGTACATTGCACGAATAGTATTTTTCATTTCTTTCTTACTTATTATTTAAATAATATTTATTTATTAAAAATCGCCAAATTTTAATTCAAAAAAATTGCAAATAAAGCGAAATATAAGAAGATATTGATTAGCAACGCGAACATAATCCTAGTAATAATAAAAAGTAAAAAATATAATCAGAAAATGAAATATATAGTAATAATTACATTCTATTATAGAGATTCAATTCAAAGTTTAAAAATATTGCAAATGATGTACTTAAAGAAATCTAATATTGGCCAATTTTATATAAAGGACAGTAACTTATTACTTATTTGAAATATTAAAATCATTGAACAACAGTGCTTTTAATATTCAAATTAAATAATTAATTACTTTCAGTATTGAATTGACCAGTATTAGATTTTTGTAAGGGGTATAAACATTACTTAGGATTCCTACAAATATTTTCACTATTATTCTACGTGAGCAATTGACTGCGACTAAGCCCATAGCTCGCAGTCATCAAGATTGAATATTTTCACGCTCCTACTCCAGTTTCACTGGCGCCTTCTCTTGTCCCTGAGTAGAACGCGAATAGAGCGTGTAGTCAATCGCGTTCCCAGGGAAATCGACATAAGTTGCGTGTCGTCGACGTACCGTGGGAACAATCTCGTGATGCGGGTCGCGATGCGAGAGGAAAAAAAAATAGCAGAAAACATGAATGTGCCGTACGATTGTAACAATAGTTCCCGTAATTGAATTATTTTGTCAAGTCATTTTGCGGAATAAAGTGGATCCAGTTAGCCATACACAGTTGAACTAGCACGTTTCTTATATAGTACCTAATAATTCCGTAAGAGACAATAATTAGCTGAAAGTAGGAATCCTCTTTAAGATTCCTACTTAGTTTTATGTTCCTACATACTTGTAATTAGTTTTCCGCTAATTGATAGTGGTTACCGAGTTATTACAAGAACTATTGCACAAATTGTCGACAATGTGCTACATTATTTAATATTGTAGGAATTGTAAATAAAAAGTGGACTGAAATAAACATTCTTAATAAGTTTACAAATAAAGAACAGAATATATATGAATATATATATATAAATATGTCAGTCTAATAATATATCATATTAATGTAACCTGCACGATACATTAATATATTGTGCCAACCGTTAATCCTTTCGTGAAGAGTCATAATAGTAGTTTTCATCATACTATTCATTATGTATGGAGAATTATAGTGATTGCGTGTATAAACGCGTTGGAACTTATCATTCATCTGGGGATCATCTGGGATTATATAAATATATTGATTTACCTGAATTAATAACATATACGTTCCAATGCTATCCTTCTATAGAAAAGAAAAGTGCTCTTAAAATAGAATAGCATTTTATTACATCATACAGTTTAATTTTTAATTAGCTAGCTTCTCAAAAATTAAATTCGAACAATCGAAGTGAGGAACGTTCGCGATTTTTTCGCAAGAACGGAGTAGCAAAGTTTGGATATTTGGATTAAAAAATAATCAGTGTCTATTACATATAATTTACGTAAAACTAGTCTAAGACTAATTTTAAGCAAATTCGCAAACCCCCATTGAAACGTGTCCGCTCACAGCATATCCAAAGCGGATACCTGCGCGTGTAGGCACGAGCGGAGACACGTAAGTATGCCTTAAGCACTTAACTATCTACCATTGTCCTCCTTTGAGGCGGCACGCGGGATGAATTTCAATGACTCCGCGACGCGTAAAAAAAAGACGAGAGAGAGAGAGAGAGAAAGGCGGCAGCGATCCGTCGCGATACCGGCTCCAAACGGAGCTGTTATTTCACCGGATGCGCTTCCTCGCTTCGTCTCGATTGCAAGTGGAACGACCTGCACGCGAGTTCTCCCTTCGATTCTATCTTGAGCCTTCTAGAATCAGCGGGGAATACTCTCGGACTCTCGGGACGAGAACGACGACGGCGCGGTGCCGGTAGGCAAGTACCTTCTCGACAACTAACGATACCGGCGATACCGCCACTCTCGGTGAGCTACTTCGCAGAAGAAAGTTCCCAATCCCCCTTCCCACCATCCCCCTCATCCCCCAGCAACCGCAAAGATACGAGCGCGGGTCGTGATACATCGGTGCATGAGAGCGCACATATATTAGCGTGCAATCGAGCCCGCGGTCACGTTACCACCGGACCGGATCACCTCGAGGATCGCCGTCGCGGTTTCTCTATGTACCTACTTAACAACACCTTCGCTCAACCTCGCCTCCTTTATCCTTGACTTTATAAAGAAATCCGCGCGGGCGGATCTATGGGACGAATGATCGAGAGAGATCCGGCAAAGCTATTTTTCTATATCGTTTTTTTTCGCGAGGATCTACGATAAAGTTACGCTTCCAGGAATCTTCGTGACATTTGGCGCATCCCGATATCTTTACCGCTGTATCTTAGCTGATGAGTCAGGATCTTTTAGAAGATAGACCCATACAGCACACATTTCATCCGAGGAACATCCTGAGAACAGAATCTTCAAGATATTCTTAGGACGTCCCTGGGAGATTTGTGCTGTATAAGGATCTTTTATAATTATTATTTTTTTTTTTTTAAGAATTATAAAAGATCCTCATATTTATTCGAGGAACATCCCGAGAACATCCTTAGGATGTTCTCTGGACACCTGTAGGACGTCCCTGGGAGATTTGTGCTGTATAAGGATCTTTTATAATTATTTTTTTTTAAATTATAAAAGATGCTCATATTTATTCGAGGAACATCCCGAGGACATCCTTAGATATTCTCTGGACACTTGTAGGACGTCCCTGGGAGATTTGTGTGCTGTATGGAGATCTTTTATAAATCTTTTTTTTTTAAAGAAGGTAATCGATAATCGTCATTAAGAAAACCCGAGGGATGATCGAAGTCCAAGTTCGTGGTCAGACCGCAAACACGATGTGCCTTGAGCATCTGTGCAGATGCATGAAAGACCTCGACGGCGTGGGAGAGATGCACTGAGATGCGCGCTTACGTAGTCTCACGTCTACACGCAATGCTATGTAATTCCAATCCAATCGTTGCGGTCACGATATTAATAATACCTGAGTAACGGTGGGCGTGTACCACAGTGTAATTAGCAACTTCCTCTCTTAGTAAGAAGTAACGAGCATGCATAGGAAGGACGATGTTATATGTGTTAAGTGCGTTTGGCACCCACGACACGTCCTTCGATAACGCGGACATTTCGATTTTATATGCGGGTCGGCGAGCGCGAGTAAAGCTGACAATGAGAGCGAAAGTCGCGCTCCGAGCGCGATAGACAGCGTACGTAAAGGCTTGGCAAGAGTATAATAATAAATCATAAGCGAGCGTTATGTTGTCGTGTACGTATTGGAAAAAATATATACGACACGAAACTAGCTGCCATTTGAAATCTTTATTTTATACTAAAAATTTTATTTTAATTTAATCAAAGTTGTAAGGAATTTAATATATTGTTTCTAGAGAGCTACATATTCAAGCAAAGCTACATATTCAAGAAGATTGTAATTTTTAAAGAGTTATCTTACGTATTTAAAGAGTTCTTTCTCGATATAAAAAAATGGAGTGTGTCTTATTTTCTTCATAGAAAAAACGATTTAATTGAAAAGTATCAAAAAATTTAGCTAGATACAAATCTGAAAATAATTTTTGAATTATTAAAATAATTATACAGAACGCCCAAATTGGAGTGGCTAGAATATTAACTTTTTGTGGTATCGCTCATTATGCTTGAGATTTCTACGTAATTATTTTAATGGTTCAACAAAATTATTTTCAGATCCGTATCCAGCTAAATCTTTAGATACATCAATAAAATCACTCTTTGGTGTTAAAGCTAAATAATTTATGTTGATAATTAGTTTTATATGTTGCTTCAAAATTTGGAATTTTATGTATTATACAATATATATTTGCAGGATTAAAATTACATTTACAAGATAAAAAAATATTTCACATTTTTATGGAAGGAATTCTCTATAAATTGCATAAAAAAAAATAAAACTATCTTATACTCTCGAATGAAGTAAACGAATAAAGTAACTCGATACGTAAATTTTGATTGATCGATTGCGTGTTCTATAAGGAAGTTTCGTTGATCCTTAATAGACGGTAATACATTAGAAATACGCAAACCATCCGAGAAACACGCAGACGGATTACGAGATCATAAGCGGGGGCGGGAGACGATTGGTGAAAGTGAGATTAGGTACTGTATGGAATGTGTGGTACAGATTGAGCGAAGATGCCGCAAACAAGATTCTCATTAGATATCCCAAATTTAACCTGTTTACAGTGTACGAATGTATAAATAGATATACTCTCATTGCATTACACGATAGAGCTGCTAGAAATGTGAATTTCTATTATATACAGATATATTTAATTGTGTATGTGTGTGTGTGAAAAGAATTTTTTTTTTAATGTCCTGAATATTAAATCCACGATTATATAATAGTTGGATAATATATGAATAGAACAATATAAATAAAAAATAAAATAATAATAAATAGATAAAAACAAAGATTATTTATATTTCTTCTAGTAGCATCTCTTAATTATCATATTATGTAACGGTTCAAGTTTCTTTATAATTTTTTCGCAATTACAGAAAAAATGCTATAAAAAATGCATAAAATATGCTATATGTATAGGTATAGGAAAAACATAATTTACATATAATCATTTTTCTACTTAACGACTTAATTAACATGTGAAGAAAATTATTTAAAGGAGTTATTAGATATTCATAAATAATTAATTTTTTCGAGATTTGTGACGTGAAACAACATGATTTCTTCATTTTCCAAAAATTAATGTCTTAATTGATATCTAAAAGAAAAATAGGTCATGTTTTTATTTAGAAAAGAGATCCAATTATTTATCAGTATTTATTAATTACTAAATCGTTGGAACATTTTAATTATTGTTATCAATAAATTATTATTATAGAGAAATCGAAGAAAATCGGAATAAAATTGTCGCGAGTGAAATATCCGCAACATTTTGGAAAATAGCGTTAATTACTTCTGTGGTCATTGAAATTGTTAATTATTTTCAACACGTGTCCGATAACTGTACGGCAGATGTCGAATAAATATAAGAAAACGTCGGGACAAAACAAGATGAGACGAGTGGCGAAGCGCGGATAACGGTAACGCGTGACGCGCTCGTTTCACCTGTCCCAATATGTCTTATATCCGATATAGTCGATCCCCCTGGCCCAAAGAGAGGAGAAACGAGCCGGTGTAACGAGCGCGCGTGTCCAACAATTTACATATATGGCGCAAAGTGCATCATCGTGCGGTGCGGCAAGTGTGCAAGGTGCAATCGGCTCTCTCGTACGTTCGTGTGTACTATACACACGCCGCACATTGATATCACCCGAGAAGGAAGGAAACTGCGTGGCGTGAGAGAGGGAGGAAGAGGCTTGCGCGGCTGTATGTCAGGGGGCCAAGCTAACGGTCCACCCAGACTCTCAGGACTCTCTGTAATCCAATCGTTGCAACGCAACTCGCGTCTGCTTTTCTCTCTCCTCTTTCTCTCTTTCTCTCCATTTCCCCATCACCCGCCTTCCTTTCGCGGCTTCCCGGCTCGTTGCACATATGTCGTATCGGACCGTGACGTTCATCCGGAAGACTGAATTCGCTGAAACGATCGCGATAGATTTCTGCTACTTCCTTCCGAAGAACGCTAAGAAAAACGAACATGTAACTTTGCCGACTTTGAAAGAAAGTCACATTATTATGCTTCTTCCTTTGAAAATTTAATGATTTTTTTTTATTTACCTCGCTATTACTCAATTAAACATGATATCAATAGGACAATGTCGGAAAATAATTGTAATTAAAATAATATTATTTTATAATATTATTTTATAATTACAATTATTTTTTAAATAATATTATTCAAAAAATTAATTTCATAATTTCCGTAGAAGTTAATTGCGGAACTTTTTACTTTCCTCTTATTTCAACTTTGACATTTAATTTTGTTGTTTAAAAATAATTTTTATCAGATCTTGTGATTTTAACGAAAGAAAGCACAGAATATCTTTATACGTATCTATCTACAAGAATAACTTATTATTAAGTAATTATTTTGATATTACAGATGCGGAAGTTACGGGAGAACGAGGGAAACCGACCGATACAGTCAACATCTCGCATAGAGAAAAAAAATCTCAAAGACGATGATCATATGGTACGTTATTTTTTAATGCATAATTATATATAATTATGTATAATGAGTAATTTTTTAAATAATTCCTTCGATACAAATGCTTCCCCTGGCGAAAATTTTTCTCAGAATTTTTTATATAATTTTTCAGAATTTCTATATAATTTTTCAGAATTTCTATGTAATTTTATAACTTTCTCACATTTTTTATACAAACTGGAACACTTCTCAGAAAATCTACATCTTTTTTCAGAATTTTCTATTAATTATAAAATATCATAAGATTTCTAAGATTTTTTGTAAGTATAATTTCTGGTAAAATGTTGTAAAATCTAAGAAATTAAAAAATATTAAAAAAAAATTTTTTTTATGGTATGAGAAATCTTAGAATATTTCAGAATTCACTTGTATGAAAAATTCTGAGACAAGATGTAAACTTTCCGAATATTTCTGAGTATTTCTGAAAAATGTTCCAATTCATATAAAAATTATAAGAAAAATTTTCACCATGGTCTGATGTGCAAAATTACTTCAATTATTTTTCTGTATAAATCTATTAATATTTCAACTATATTCAGTTCTACAGATATACGTAAGTGATTATTTATTATCATATTTCTCAGAATATCTCTCATATCTCGCGATAAAAGTGTACAATGACATAATAAGAATTAAGGTGGGGTATCGTTTAAGGTGAGGTCATATATGCGCGCAATAGAATCCAACAGAGCCATAAATGAAATCGAGGTCGAGCGTCTTCGTGAACTCGCGCTTGAACAACAGGAAGTCATCGAAATACTTAGACAGGCAGTTAAGGTAATGGAATTTTTCTTAGGAAGTAAATATGAATTAAAAATTTGAAAAATATAATTTTTTTATTTTTCTCATAAATTTTGAAGGCTCGTAAAATACTAAAACTAATATACATCATTAATTTAAAAGAAAGATATTTCTCTCAATCTTAAATCTGCAAATTAAAAAAAAACATCAAATAAGAGTATAGACATCAAATAAAAGTATAATTATATTAAGTAAATTAAATTTGCGTACTAATAAAACCAATCATTCTAGTAAAAACTAAATTTGAAAAATAAAATCGGATATCTTTATGTGTTACTTAAGGAGAGAGAGAGAAAGTTGGAGCAGTTATCCAACAAAAAAAGGAAGGAGGAATTTTATAAACAGTGGCTAGAGTTAGAACCGGTGGCTGAAGTGGATGACGAGGAGGATCATGAAGATGATGACAGTGCTCTATCGAGTGCCCCGTCCTCGATGTCGCCACAACCTGGGGGCTATGGTCAGTGGCAAGGCAATGGTGTCACTAGAGAAGCATATGAAGCCGTTCTCATCGAGATCGAAGATCTACAATCAAGGCTTCTTAAAGAGCAACGCGAGCTATCGCATGCCAGAATTCAAATTTGCGACTTGGAGAAAGCACTCTTGCAAGAGGTAAAATTTGTAATTGTAATATAATTGATGTATAATCCTTGGCAATTAATTATAATACAATAGGCGTATAATTCTTGGTAATTTCTTTTCTTTTACATTATAATTGATACCTATGATGACGAATGGATTATAACCTAGGAGTACATGAAGAATCTTTAGTTTATAATATTGCATACCTGAAAGTTTTGATAAAGGCTTTTGCATTTCACAGAGATGTGCTGATCGTGACAAAGAATTAAGTGAGTTGAATGATAAGCTTCGAGCTGCTGAGGAACGAGAAGCCGCACTTTTGGTGGAGCTTTCGGAGATACGAGAACAAAATGAGCTGCTGGAATTTCGATTGCTCGAAATGGAAGAAATACCTATACGCAAAGATACTCCCGATACGGTGGACAGCGGCATCGTTTCACCAGAACCTGTTCATACGAACAAGGTGAGCTTTTGTTTCGTATTGCGCATCAATACAAATAATAAAATAACTAATCACTTAGGAATTTACTTTATTATAAAATTAGAAAGGAATTTTTTTACTTATTACATAAAATTATTATCAATACGCTAACAATCGTTCGTATATCTTCCATTTATATCTTGCGATGCAATGATATTTTAGGATCATTCAATCAATAAACAGAGAAGCCGTGCCGTGGCAACCGTGATACCCTACACGAATGCTACAATGAACTCTATAAAATCCACGTCACCCGTGTTACCGCGAAAGCCCCCACTTACCCTTCAGGAAAGTGGTATCTTCGAGGAGGAGGAAGAAGAAGAAGACGAAAAGGAGTATGAAGAAGAGCACGACATCGAGTTTGCTAGCTGTGGTACTCAAACAGAAGCACCGTCCGGCGAACTCTTGCAGGAAGTGCAGCGTCTTCAAGAATTAAGGGCTCGAATTCAGGAACGAGCAGCTAAGATCACAGCACCGGTCTTCCATCCGATTGATTCATCTAAGATCTGCTTCGATGTGTCAACAATGGATTCGATAGTCCAGCTGACTTCCTATCAGGAGCGCGTTCGTGATCTCGAGGAGAGACTTGAAATGTATGAGGAAGCCGAAAAGGATCAGGAACAAGAAAAGCGGCTGTCTAAACAACGAGAGGAGGAGCTATTGGATGAAAACTACAGACTTACAGAGAGAACATACTGGTTGGAAAACGAACTGCGGACCATCAGCGCAAAGTGTATCGTCAGCGAGACTAACAGTGGAGAGACAACTGTCATGCATCAAATAAAGAACATGGGCCAAAATATATATCCAGAAGATGTACAGAACTTTGACAATGTACAAGATCAACTTAAAGATGCAAATTGCACGCGTGCTGTTCAAACCATAGAAACATACGGAAATTACATGGCTACAGAATGTCCTCGATGTCAAGATAAAGATAAATCCGTCAAGCAGATCACTCTGGGTGCTGAACGTAGTGTCACGGTAATATATGTTGTATCGATCTAACTCTTTTTTAAATTCATTTACCAATTTGAATAGCTTAATTTTATGTAACGGAGATATATTTCTTCTTTAATTCGAAGTAAACAATACACGATCATTGCATATTTTACAGCTTGTATCCCTAGAGGAGAAGGAGAAGAAAGACGAACTAAAACTCTGTAAATCCGAAGAACCGGCCGTAACTGATCTTGCCAAAAACGACTTACAAAAGAAGGTTAGCCGAAGACGAGTTAGGAGTAACGAGTGCGAAATACGGTCCGCGAAAACAGCAAGAATGGCAAACGTTAGATTTGTCCACGACGTCTCTTTTGGACGAAGAAATCATCCGTTAGTCTTGTATCAGGAAATTTGTGTTTAGCTTATGCCATCGCTATATCAAATCCTTAACAACGAACTCTAGTAAGACGGGCGGGGTATTAAAAATTCAATAACATCGTCTAGTAAACTTTCGCTGTAATTCCCCGTTTTCACACCGAAGAAAGTTGTGCTCGCGTTATAATTAAAAGCTGATGTCTACCTAAGTTGATGTGTAGTTTTTGAGAAGCTGGGAATCTTCCTCGCAATAGAGTATTGCGCGGAAGAAAGCGCGTGTTCTCCGGAGCGACAGTTTCCAGAAAATAGCGACGAACGGAAGAAGACCGAGGTCGTGGAGAGAAAATGCGGATGAGGAGGTGAGGAAGAGAAGGAGAAGGAAAGCTAACCGACAACATATCTACCTTACGTCTTTGAACGTACGTATTTGAGACAGACGACCGACAAGCTCAGTTCTATTTGGAAAACATGAAAAAGGATACAATTATCAAATATGATAGCCAAATATAGCCAAGTGTCTCAGATTACAATAAAACCAACAGATTCATCAAAGTATCTGATACTTTGCTAATCTTTCTCCAGACATTTTGCAGAATCTGTTCTCGATAAAGTTTGTTATCTGAGATACCCTGCTAACTTTTGCTTGCTGAAATATTGTGGCGCTGCAATTCTATTTGTTTTTTTTAATTGTGCCTGTGACATTAATATTCTCAAAATTGTCGCGTAATTATCATGTTTACATTCTCAAAATTATCAATTACAGTGTAGTGCACTCTATGACTTTTTATGCATTTTGATTAGAGAATATTCATCGAACTATGTTCAAAAAATTCCGATTAGCTATTGGACTGTAGTAGAGCTTTATAGCAAATTTCCGCCTACGTGGCGTAATCACAACATTATGCATTACGTGCTTGATACCAGTTGGTGATGGTAACGATTATGCTTCACTTCTCCTATTTTCTTCATCTGTCTCATAGAAATTAGAATTATAGTAAACAAAATGTATAAGCATAACGTAGCATAGCATAAGACCATCTGGACCAATAAACATCCAGCATAAAGTTTCCATATTGATATGTTTACATAACATTCTCATTGATCTAGACGTTTTATGCTAGCTATGCTATGCTTATGCATTTTCTGTGCTATTAGTCTTATTAGTTCTTAATCGCCATGGCAAAATATATTCGTAAAAATAGCGAGCATTAATTTTATTTAAAGTAAAAATTTCTTTATTTTAAGACAAAAATACACATCAAAATTTAATATTTAGCGATTATTATTATACTTTTTCGCTACATTTAAAACAGTACTATATAGCAGATTCGACTGTCACATAAAAAATCTTTTAAGTTTACAGTCGTTTTATATATTGGACATTTAGGCAATTATTGTTTTGAACACCAAAGAATTAGAACTTGTACAGCACAAAAAGATTACAGAAATATTCTTGAAATTACTGCAAGATTGCAACACATATATTATGCAGTAATATTTTTTACAATATTTTTATCATTAATATTGTTACAAATTGTTGAAATTGCATATCTCTCTATAATGTCTGTAATATTTTACCGTAATTCATAAGATTACAATGTTGCTATATATTTTACCGTAATTCATAAGATTACAATGTTGCTGTAATATAATTGAAAACTTCTGTGCTGTACGGGGAACATGATGTAAGCTCATGCTTCACCGTTGTACTTTACGCAGGTGATCTATTTTCGCTGGAGATAAATGCGAGAAGAGGTTCTCCATCGTCTCTCGTCGTCGCAGACTCTGTCCATCAACCCACGAGTTCCACGGAAGAGTCAATGAACCCGTGGGTAAAACCCGCGGCATAAACGAGGTAAGAGATAATTTTTCTAAACGCTCATATTAATTTTAATAAGTAGCGAATATCATAATCAGCTTCCTAAGCACTTCAAAACTTAGATTCAATTTATTCTACAAATTGGACATTGATTTATGTCTGCATAGCTGATACTACTAATTCACAAGTAAAAGAAGGACGTACAAAATAAACATAGCATAGAGACACATTAGCGATCGGTTAACTTTGAGTCAGTTTACCTATAACTGATCCGACTTCGGCCAGTCCTCATTGATTTTAAATCATAAATAACAGTTCTTTTATATAAATATTTTTACAATTTTTTGTTACAGGACAATACGGCTGGCGCTGCTTGGTGTGCCCAAGTGACGATCAGAAATGGTACGTCCTAGAAATAAAACGAGGGCGCCTGCGGATCAAGTGCCAACCTGAACCCTCGGTTTGGCGTACTTCACCTTCCCCACGTCACGACCAATCTTTTCGTACAAGCTGTGAAATCAAGTGCCAAATAAGCCGTAGATTATATATATCTCCCTCACACGCGAGCGTAAATTGTATAAAGCGTTATTATAAAATAATTATAACGATGCTTTGTAATAATTATTACAACGTGCAATAATTATTACAAAATAATTTCACGTATGATTTGAAATATTCGCGATTGATGCATTTTTAAGAGATAAAGAATGACGCCCAGAAAAAATCAGATTGAAGATGACTGCATTAAACAGATGCGTTTTTGTACCAAGCGACATATCAAAGGTATCTTTGAATCTTTAGTATGTCTCTATCGAAATTTAAATCCATGTTTCGACATAAATTTAAATTTGATATGACAAAAAGGCAATTGTGCGTGCGTAAGCTAATTTGATGTCACACATCGCATGTGTGTCGCAAATTATTGCGCGATTCGTGATACCATGCATTCAACTATCCACAAAGGCATGTCTGTGTAATGCTGTTGAGATTCTATAATGTCTATATCGACGACTATTGGAGATTCTATTATAATTTCCATCATTATATACACTGTGTGAGGAGTCGTTAGAAAGAGTAATTGTAGGAAAGTAATATATATGTATCATAAGGAATATATAAATTCCTCAACGATTCACTTCACTCCGATCTTTTTCTTTTAGCTTTTCATTTTAAACTTTTGCACGCCAATTTTACGCGATAAAGTATATAATAGAATTATATACTGAATTAAATTGAGATAATTGCTACCTTCACTGTAGAATATCATTTCATGAATCTTATCGAAACTAAGCTAGGCTTGCGTGTGTCTTTATATTGGAAAAATATATATATATGTATGTGCGTACGTATGCTTCAACATTTAATGTAATTGATATGTGTATTAATGTGTAAACAATGTGTTTCTAGTCCTACTTTTTGTTCGATCGTATAACACAACGAACGTGCCTTAGCATCATGTATATCGATCTTGAGTGATTTGATAGATTTAGTATTTTTCGCAAGAAGTGTGTATATCCAAACACTTACCATATTTATGCTGTATAGATTTTCGGAGCAAAAATTATTCGATCAAGCCTGTTTGACCACTATGGTGCTGTTTGCTTACAGATTCATTTCATATATAGAATTGATTTTATTCGTCACGTGTGTATTTACAAGAAATGAATAAAACTGCCCATCTGTTCTCCGTCTTTCTTTCTTATTATTAAATTGCTAATTCCTAGAATGAATAAGTTAAACCAAATCTTATTTTTATTATTCAAATAAAATATTATTTTAGTTGAATAATACTAATAATTTAATTTCGAATTGTTAGAAAATAGAAGATCCTACTCTGTTTATATAGTCAATTAATTATATTTTATCATATATCTATCTCGACAAAAGATATAGATTAGAGCAGAATATTTTACAAAATCTGTTTTTATTGGGTTCTGTTACTTGTTATGATTTGCAGCTATATCCTTTGATTAGAGGACTTGGATGTGTTTTCGGGGATTTTCGCCTGTTCGGGGACTCCTTTACCGTAGGCGGTAGATGAAGCGATGCCCATCATCAAGGATGGCAATGTACATTCCATAAAACAGACTCTTTCGACGAGTACGTTACGCTTTCTCTCCAATGAAGCGTTCCTCTTCTCGTAGCTTTTCAGCATTTGCCTCCAATAATTCCGTTTACTAGTATTAATTTCACTTGCAGTTCTATTTATATTAGTATTTGCCACAGCGGCTGAAGTTCTGGAGAAATCAGCCATGGTTCACAAAAAATTTTGACAAGCTGAAATTAGGTTACTAAATAAACGTGAGTAAACGCTTTAGGCTACATCATGAAGTATCTTCCATTAACATCAACCTTTAATCGTTAAGTTTCGAGTCACGTTAGCACCGAAATAACCAAAAAAGTTATAAAATGATATGAAATGACAAGTGACATGGCGATATAAAATGAAAATGACTCAACATTATTGGAAGTCATCGGAATCATCAGTGTTGTCATTACGCCATTATTACTTCAAATTAGACTGAATTTATTTTGTTTAAATTAAACGCGATGGAAATAGCAGGCGACGCGAAAAATGTCGCGAAAAATGTCGTTCGTCCTCTTACCATCGCGATTCCATCGAAGCAAGGTGTTGTGCTGATGAGTCATGACACCCCTTCGTCAACACATTCACAATCTAAAATGCCCCTGTGTCCTGCATATCGCTTCTGCAGGGAGTTGGAAGGGCCTTATCGTTCGCCTATGTTTGATAGCGATTACGATCACCAACAACAAGTAGGTCGAATTTAGAAATCGAATCTGGTAAACGCACACCTTTTCTGTCGCAGTAAAATTTTATAATTTATTTTATCTATTTGATATCGTAAATAATAAGTTAAGAAAATTTGAGTCATTGTAAATAACAGACGTGTGCAAACATTTAGAATTTTATTTAAAGAAATGATATAGAAGTATTAATAAACATTGCAAAATAAGTGCTGATCTTATCATTAAAAATTGCAATTTATTTAACGTACGTATGTGTGCGTGAATGTCCATAATTAATTTACTTGAGTCTACATTGAGAGGTAAATAACAAATTGCTAACAGATCACGATACTCCACGATTTATTGCAAGCGATTAAAGAAGCTGCGTTAAAATTGATACAATTAATTACGATAGAGGAGCGACGGAGGAGAGGCGTAGATCCTCCCCCTCGGATACGCTATCCTGATTCAGGACGATACGAGAGGAGCACTCAAGTAATAACATTTTTATTTTTGAATTTATCATTATCACATTTGTGATAAAAAATAATTAGAAATTGAAAATAAAATAGCACTAATTTTGTTAGCCGCATAATCCTGAATCTGGATTAATCGTGACCACATCCTCCTCAGTTTGTGCACTCTGTGGCGTCGCACTTCATCTGCAGGATTCTTCAGAGAAATCAAGGCAATTTGTAATCGATAAAGGAAGAAGTAATGGTTACAGTCACGGTATCTCACCGAAACAGCTTGAGAATATGTTGAAAAAGACCTATAAAATTCCTTTACCTACCGAAAAGGATAAATATAGCGATGATTTCTCTATTCCTGGAAGTGTACTTGATTATATTCTTTCAAAAGAAAATGGTCGTAATGATCGCACGAAAGGACGAGAAAAAGTCTTTTCAAAAGCCCGGTCGACTGATACGAGTGAGAGCGGATTACAATCAAAGCTGTTGTTTATACGACGAAAATCTTCCGATAGGATCGCGCGTCAAACACATCAAGATGAGTCTCGACAAAGGTGTGATAGTACAAGTCAAGTGCCGAGATACGTTAGTGAGTAAAAAAAATAGATTTTATTTCTGAAAGGAATTCCTGTTGCTTGTATATTTTACAATCGACTGTCAAGAGATAATAGATGCTATTTATATAAGCAATGACTGTTGTTCATGTAAAATAGCTAGCAAACATGAATATAAGACCAGTGAATCATCACATCAATGCATCGTCAATATATCATCTACAATTTGCTCCACCCAAGAAGCAGCGACGCTTACTCAGGAAATGGTAAATCAAATTTATTGCTTATATTAAGAAAATTGCACGAGAATAACTCTTTGCTCTTTGAGAAAAGATATATCCTGTTTAAAATATTATTCGAAAACTAGAATGTGATATATGTGTAATAAAGACAATTTACATAATAGCAATTCTTTGAACGTACTATGTAATATAAGCAAATATTTTAATACTTTTTTCATCGTATTAATGTAATACAATTAAAAATTTGTAAAGTTGATGAATTATTTTCAGCTTTGTCCGTGCGCGTGTGGATTGCTTGTGAAAGAAGAAACTGAAAGCAAAGTGTCTATCAATCCGATGCCTATATTAAAAGACGAACTTATTAAAACGTACAATATTATATAAACGTATAATTTTTATTTTTTTCGTTCAATATAAAATATAAATAAATATCACATAAATTTCTTGATTTCTGCAAAACTTAGCATAAAAATTAAATATCATATTACACATTAGTGTTTTTATTTCAAAACATCTCTTCTAAAACAAATGCTCGCGATTATAAAATAATATATATTTCGTATATTTTTCAGTAAACTTGAAGAGTTAGGTCTGCATTTAGATTCAAGAGAAATAAAAGTACATGGTGACACAGTAAAGGTCAAGAAAACGAAGATGCAAAAGTTGGAAAAAGATGTGAATGTCAAACGTTGGATAGAGGAAGTTGTGCAATTGCGATTACAAGTGCAAATTGAGGAGCTGCATAAAAATATTCAGTTTTTCAAACAAGAAAACGAGTATATTCGACGCCTTGCAGAAAAATGTCGCTGTTTATCAGAAGACATAAGGAATTTACAGCAATTGCTACCGATTAGAGAAACATATTCTGGTGAGGACTTACATTCAAGCTGTATAATTGATTTTTTGTATTTTTAATTTAACATATTTTAGAAAGTGCATTATGTATAGTTTCAGAATTTGCGACAACGATTAAGCACTTACAAGCAAAATATCACAATCAACACGGAATAATAGCCACATTAACCGGGATGTTTCAAGGTTCAATAAACATTCAGCAGATCGCTGCGAAACTATTAGCACCGTTTAAAGAACATTGGAACCCGAGAGAAAAGTATTTTAGATACGATGTCAATGAATATAATCGCACTATTAAGTGTTTCTTATACATAAATATGAAAAAAAAAATCAACGCTACTATATTTTTTCAGCATAGCAACGACTCATATATCATCTGCTTCAGGAGCGCAGGCTCCTTTGAAGACAGCGAGTTCCATGGTATTCGACGTTTATTAAAATATTTTTAGCTAAATCACAAATAATACGAGTCAATATAAATAATGAACATTCTATGCATAACTCATTTTGCAAAATAGTTAAAAATTCTTTCACATAACGTTGCGAGTCTGACGGTTAAACAGTTAATGGCGCGTCATATCGATTTCACATTTGTGCGCGGGATATAGAAAAACTTCCGGCGATCGACCAAATCTTCCAAGGTATTCAAATCAGGTAGCACAGATGGAATCTGAAAAGGAAGATTAGGGTGCGCGGCTATTAGCGGTGCTTGGTTGGAGCTGGAAAATCGAGTATTCGTATTAATCCTGTTGCGAATGCTGGGTGTGTAATATGCCTCGGTAGACGTCGGTTGTCTGGGATAATAAGGATCATATTCCAGCTCGTTAGGTACTAACGGCTCTAAAGATAGCGTCAAAGCGTGCACAGGAATTTCTGTAGTAGATTTTACGTAAGCGTTAGCTTGAATCGATCGTAACGTCTCGGAGTACGGATGGATATCTCTGTTGTAACTGGAGAAAGACTTCTCACGCAGAGGAGATGAATGCCGGTTATCTTCCGATGTCATCACTTTCGCGGGCGAAGAATTCGAGAGCGGCTCGTATGAATGATTAGGATACACGTTGCTTTTGTCGTGAGTCTCTGACAATGGCAAAGATAACGACTGTCTTGGTACCGTTGGTTTGTCGTTACGTAGATTCCAAGAATCGAATTCTTTGGTGAGTGTCCGTACAGTGGAAACTGTCATGTGGTTGCTCAAATCAGCGTTGCATGTCGTGCAATTGTCGGTGATTTGCCGAGCTTGATTCCGCGTTCGATCTTGATTCTTTAAGAATAGATTCGCGCTGAAGACAAAGCCGGTTTGGAACTTATTCGGCATGGATTTGTCGGGCCGTTGAATTACATGGAAAGAACGCGAAAATGCCAATCGATGATCATCGAGGGAGTTGCTCGATTCCACTGGGGAGTTGTTCGATTCCACTGGGGACCTCGTCGAAGAAGTTACGTACGCAATTTCCTTGTCTATATTCTCGTTTGGAAGTTGAGCCGACGGGTAAATAGTCGCTTGGCAGTCGACGAGATAAACGTGATCGCATATCGAGGCATCTTGACGAAAAGCCGTTCCTTCGGGACATCGGTAAGTGAATTTGTTCCCATGATCATCGCACGTGTGATATATTTTGCATTTCGCTTCGATGTCAGCATAAAATCCCATAGGTCGGTTGTAACAGGAGAAGCTGGTTTTGACGGTTGGCGGAGTGGTATTCTGCGTGGGTGAACAATCGTGATTGAATCATACAGCTTAAAGACGTTCATTCGTATTTAAAAGCGAGATGATTTAACTTATTTGTAAATTTATGCAAGTATAAGCAATTCCTCATTTTTTACGGCATCAATATGCACAGCTAATCCGATGTAACATAATTAGCATTAACACAACAACACGTTTAAAATCTTATTACTTACAAAAACTTCTTCGGCCTGAGTAATAACAACAAATAACATGCATTGTAGAAGATGCGATTGTAAAATCCAGTAAAACGCCATTTTTTTAAATAATCTAAGATCACTAGACAATTACGCGAGTTCGAATTACGCGGAAAGCAGCAGGAGCTCCGCTCCACCGTCTAGATTCTAGAAGATCACTACACGGCGTTACGAGAAGTTCAAGTGAAAGTAACTCGAGGATGAGTCTGAAGCTGTTCTCTCTTTCTCTCTCTCTCTCTTCTTCCATCTTCTACTTCCCTCTCTTTACCTTTTCCTGGCACACTTAGGCTGCGTTCCACTTGCCGCTCGTAACGCTCTTGGAGTCATTTCATTTTTATTGTTTATCAAATATTAAATAAGGACAAATGTTGCTCAAGGAGCATTGCGAATTTTTTACACTAACTTCTGCTTCTAAAAAACATAGAATCTATCACAAAATGTATTTAGATACATTTTTTAATATATAGTAAATATGTAAAAATATTAAAAATATCAAACATTAAAAAAATAGTGAACTCATATAAAATATTATAAATGTATATGTATAAAAACTCCATAAATACATAAATATATATATTAATAGCCGTTTTCTAACAAGGACAGTATAACACAATGAATTATTACATTCTTATTATTTGCCAACGTGAATATTGTTGAAATAATAAATACTTGAAAACATATTTTAAATATTATGTCTTTTACTATTTCAACAATATTTACTTAGATATATAAAAACTAATTTTTTCAAGAAAGTGTTTTTCTTTACTTTCTTAATGTGCATTTGTGAATTTATAAAAGATACATTCCTATTTTGACAATACATTTTTTATTTTATTAAAATAACATACTACGATTAAAAGTTTTCTAAAGAGCTCCAGATATAGTTAACGACTTTATCAACAATCATTAACTGCGTAAAAGTATTGAGCGACATCTGTTAAAATCGTTTCCTGATTTATCAATTGTTAATATCTATTTATTTTATTTCTAATAGAGTGCAGAAGAATTAATAATTTCTAAAATATGCAGTTTTAATATAAGTACGTCAATGATATTTTAGGACAAATTTACAAGATTTGCTTATAAAAATATATTCTACAGAAAGAAAAAATGGAAAATCTTATATTGAGAGAGACAAAGATTTGTAATATATCTCAGCTTTTTATTGATGACATGTATAAATACGTGCTCTAGGCATACTGGCGTTTTCCGTTTAATAAAAATAATTATAGCGAAAAACGGCGCAGAAAGTGTAATATCAAATCGATAATATAGTATACGACAACCACCAAGGCTGATATATGGCAAAACCATCTTCAAAATTTATGTAAGTCACATTTTGGGTATAAAGAACTATCGATATTTATCATTACAGGGAATACAATTAATTAATCTTTAATTGACAGTCAGCGAATGTAGGATTATAAAAGTTTATATTAGGGGAAATTGGATCGAGTTGCGCAAATGGGATATTTGGCCCGTGTTTATAGATTTAATTAAGGCCCGATTGCACCACCTTTACTTTAATTTTAAGCGAGTCTTGAACTCTATTTTTTCTGTCTCTCTATGCTTTGAAAAAAGAAAGAGATATTTTTAAGCTTCGCTTAAAATCAAAGTAACGTTGGTGCAATCAGGCCCAAAACTTATAATGTCATTATAAGTCCATTATATAAAGAAAATGTAGAATATGCTTTGCATATTATAGGCTCTTTGGCACAACTATCTGGATATGTTTTTTACATTCCCTGATTGATATCCGAATGTATAGCTTTTCAAACTACATTCGGTTGTAGGGCTATCAAAAACTTATCTTCCTAACGTGCAAAAAGGAGTTTCATGACAACTTTTGTTCACATTGTTATATTGACATATACGATTTATCCTATCTTGATATCTGTTTATGTGTTTGCGTCGATATTCTCATTTAACGTGAATTGTCCTGTTTCACAGAGTGAATCTCACCGAAAAAGAGAAATGCTGGGACATTTATCTAACCGTGTATAATCCGCGGTATATTTCTACTATTTCTATAAAATAACCGTTCTAAAAGAATAACTTTCTAAATAAGAAAAATAAAATAATCCAAGATTACGCTATCGTAGCCGGTACTATTTCAACTTCTTGAGACGTGTCACTTAGCATTAAAGTAGCTGTCGTTTGCTGCCGAGAATTCTGATCGATGCCTCTCGTACTGGGTGGAACGTACGTCCACCATGCCAAAAAGAAGAAAAGAAGCGAAGCCGCTTTTCCAATGAATGCCAGCGCTAGCATATACCTGTGAAAAACATGTTTGTAACAAACTCATTTGAAACTTGTGAGAACTAATCTGCGAATCATGTTAAGGTACCACTGTGTAAATTGCCAACCTGCTCATGTAGTAGTTATCGTATACGAGGCACGCCCCTCTGCCGTCGCACGTTTCGTTCCACAAGATACAGGTATCGTCTATAAGAGCGCCGAATACCATTGGTGCCGGTATAGTTCCTAAAATCCGAACTTTGATCCACTGTATGCCTAAAGCGAATGATCGTTGATCGTCGCGCACGACTCTCAGGGTGGACGAGAGCGCTGGCATTGTGCATAGGAACGTCATGAACATATTACAAAATGCCAGGACGATGAACAGCCACAGGTACGTGCATGAACTTTCGCAGGTGGTATTGACAGCCTGGTACTGGACGACGTCACCGGTATCTTCGCTCGTCAAATTCATCGCTGGTGCGTGTATGCAGCTGCAATCCGAGTATATCTAGAAAGACAGTCGCGCGTGACATTTATTTGCTGTCTAAAAACAAAACGCTATTTTAGAAATACACCGGGGAATATACTTTGACATTGTTTATTGGTGTTTCCCGATAACATCCGGCGTGACAGGGCGAATAGTACGTGACTCCATCCACGCCGCATATAGGGTTAAATTGCGATCTAGAACATCCGCAGCCATTGTTGCAGGTATTTTCAAGAGACAACGCGATCCTTCTATAACAAAAAAGTCTCATTTTTAATAATAAAATAAGTAAACGTAATCGAATGAGCTGCACTAATGATTTATATTACTTCGTTGCCATTTAAAATCCATCGATAGTACAAACCTCGTGATGTTTTGATAGGGCACAGTCAATCCAGCGAAATCCAAGTTCGGGCAATTTAAAGCGAAACACAGCGTGAAAGCGATGCAGGCGGCTGTAGCTAGTAAACAAAATTTTAAAATGCCAGAGCAGGGCAAATTGAAGCGTTTTATCAGGTAACCACCGAGAAATGTACCGCCGCCTCCGGCTGGTACAGTCACCAATCCTAAAAATAGGAAAATATTATTTTGTAATATAAACCATAGCGAGAATTAATTAATAATGTCATCAATTAATATCTGTTAAAATTTTCTTTGCGATTCTTTGTGTAGTTTGCATTACTTTCCTTCATATCGAATCATTTCCAAAGCTTTGTGAAAATGATTTTATACAACAGTGCTTATCGAAATTCATGCTATATTATGATAGATTAATTGAATTGTGACATTATTCACCCATCAGCAACGCGGCCGAACTGGCACTGACGCTGAATTGATTTTCAATCAGTTTCGGTAGAAAAGCAGCAAATCCAGCGATGAGCAACCCTTCACTGGCACCTGCCAAGTTCAGCATAAAAAATGCCGGATTTCCAAGTAATTCGGTCATAGCACGTGGCAGCTCTCGTATCTTGGAAAACGCTTCCCCCGTTGCCGCGGTAGAAGATCGAGTCGATTTCTCGTGCGCTTCTGACACCCTATCCTTGGCTAATTCCTCCGATCCTATTCAAACCATCCATCTTTTTAGAACTCAGCTTACTAAATATTCATTTAATACGTATAATATATCTTTAAGTTTATTTAATTATTATTATTCTATCTAAAAACGTAGGAAAGATCGTACCGGGTAAAACTGCCGGAAATGCCAAAACTGGTATCGCGATGACGAAGCATATGACAGCAGCTGCCAAAAAACCGATCCACCATGCACCAACCCAGACATTACTATCAGAAGTTAACCCAATCCTAAAATTCAATGGTGTTTAGGATGCAATAGATTTTCGATAAAACATATTGGCAAGTCTTGCCTTTGGAAATATATTTAGAATTTATTCCACATAGATCTCAGGATTCTATTTCAAGTTTCCTTTTAATGGATGTAAGTTGAACGAAACTAGAACACCGATTAATTTCTTCCATTTTTATCTCGGCTGAATGAATTGTAAAAAAAACATCTGACCGATTTTTCTCCGTCGGAAAAAGATGTGATCTAAAGGATTATTCCAAGCGCGTTTGTAAAGTACTTACATATTCTCATTTAACTTTTTGTCTAATTTGGCAATCCTAATTTCGGGCAATTAGAAATTCTCGATTGACAAAGTTTCACGTAACTTCTTTGATTAATCGCTAGTACGAGATGCAGCGAACGTTCCTTTTGCGTGGTTTCGACATTAATGACGCGGTTATTTAACTGAATAAAAGTAATTTTGCTAAAATTTTCAATGAAAAATATATAATTGTAAGAATGTATAATTATCGATTAATAAAAAAATATAATAAAAGTAAACCATCTTTTTAACAGATGGAAAAGAATTTCTTCAATGAGTATGCTATAGTTTCTAGAATGACGTATTTTATATAATTAAAGTGAATCGTATTATCCCCATAAATATTAATAACATAAAGGATTGCTTAAATCCTTTGATTTAATTATTTTGATAAATATTAATTGCGAATGTTTATTGAGTATTTCACTTGATCCAGTGAAATTATGGAAATATATTGATAACAATGTTAATTTTTTTAAAAGATAACAAACACGATAAATACGATAGTCAATGGAATATTTATGCCTGATACGGCAGAATCGATACTTGATCCAAGAAAAGGAATAATTTGTATAACGGTCGGAAACTATTACTAAAGAAACGGCACGCGAGGGAAGCTATAATGTAACTTATTACAGGAAGGAACTTGAAAGTGAGAAAGCGGAAAAGTGCACGTAGAGAAGTCATTCGTTTCAACCGGCTCGAGGCCAGCTACATCTGCTGCTGCCGCTGCTGCATCTCCGGCGAAACTTTTCATTTACCTGCGAAATTAAACGCGGCGCATGCACGAACGACTATCACGTGGAGCGATAGGAGAGCCACACCTATTACACGAATAATTTCACCTTTCATTTGTCTTTTTTCTTGAAGAATCTCGTTTCTCGTAAAAAAAAAAGGATGTAATCGCAACCGCAACAGTGCGACTATAAAGACGCATCTCGATTTATTTGCTCGTTCCTATTTCATGTACGAGTATATAAGATTTTTAGATATATGCGTGTGAGTACGAAAAAAATATGTGAAAAAAAAGTTTTCTCGCCTAACGATTAATTTGATTCTCACGCGGTACAGAATGACTCAACGGTCGATGAAGGGGCGCGTAGTTGGGGGAGGGTCCACGGGGAGGCGAGTGGACAAATGGAACTTGATTGTGTCCTAAGTGCTGGGGGGATGAGCCAACAGTTTTGAAGGGTAATATCGGCGTGTCACATCGTCAAACACTGGTTCGCCACTTGACATTTTCCCCACGGGATATACTGTATATCAGTAGAGTTACACGCACTATTAATCTCGGCCCATTATACGCTCTAATGATCCTGGGGAGTATTTTTAACGGCAACGGTGCATTAAAGGAGCAATGTGACTCTTTGGGTTTTCATACCTCTTGGCTAAATATATGTTTCTTTTTTTTTTGGAAGAGGAGATATCGAATATGTGACAATACACCAAATCGCTACCATCGTTTTGATCATTATTCTCGAAAATTAGCTAATCGGATCAGAGCGTTCGGTTGCACGCTCACCCTCGCTTTATTTAATCGACGCTTTATGTATTACTGGGAGATCATTTTACTATTAATATCGAATTCCGTACAAACGACCAATATATGCACATCATCCGAATACTAGTGGCGAAATGACGAATATGCACATTTGCATACCATCAGATCGGCGAGTTATTCCGTTCGAAACCGCGCGTTTTCATGTCCGTATACACCCACAATACGTGTGCTCGTGTATATTCCGTCGGAGAGATAGACGCGAACGACCGATAAATCCTCGCGAGAATTTAATAAAGTTGCCGCTGACGCGCGACTAAACGTTCCCGCATGTTATCAGGGAAAAAAAGTGGAAAATGCGTTTAGCCTGACAACGGGAAGAGACGAATTCCGATGCCACCACCGCTACACGTTTCTCCCTGTCTTCGTTCGACGCACACCATACTATGCATTACAAATAAAATATCCATCACTCCTGTTTCATTGTCTTTCCGCGCGGAAATAAAGATGTCCGATTTATTTTTAAAAAAATAACAGGAAACAGCCGCGCGCGTTTGGAAAAATCGATCTATTAAAATATTTAAATACTTACGTTGAGGAGTCCACTGTGAGAAAGTCTGTGTAAATTTTCAGCAATTCGCCACCGACAACGTAGCCTAGCGCGGGTCCTATTATAGCCATAGTATAATAAACACCTAACACACAATACATTTTGTTTTATTAATATCGATTTAGAAAAAAAATTGATATATTTGTAAATTATTATAAGAACAAAGATCTCTCTTAATTTAAACAACAATATCAAGAGTGTACAGGACACTTGAGAGTCAAATATAAAGAAAAAATTATTTAAAACATAAAACCTCTCAAACTATAAGTATATTTAATATAATATTCTATAAATAATTAAAAGTTATATATATTACATAAATATGTAATATATGTATATATAACTTTTAAGGATCTTATATTAATATAACTTTTAATTATTTATAGAATATTATATTAAATATACTTATGTGGTTTTTGAGGTTTTATATTTGAAGTGCCCTGCACACTCTTGATACGTTGATATATTTGTGTTGCTTATACGGATCTTACCTAGATATACCGAAGACATCTTCTTCGAAACATTTTCGTCTAAATATGTAACCCCGAGAGTATAAAAGGGTGCCGCACCGGCGCCATGTAACAGCTGAGCTACCAGAAATATGGTTAAGTACACGCCACTGTAAGGCTCTAGGTCCGCTTGAACGGTAGATTGATCCGTGCAGGATATCTGAGTGGCCGAAATAATGATAAATCTGGCGTCGCCGGTTCACTAGGCAAACTACGTAAATAGAAGTGGGAAATCGAGAAAAGCACGGTATTACAAACAAGTTTCGATTAGTCATTCACGCATTGAATTACGCATTGTGTTTATTATCGATTGTGATGTAAATTTCGTTTAGGAGTCTAACGAGAGAATTTAACGTGTGTACGTTGCAATATAATCGCGTTGTTATTAGAAGGTGTTACGGGGCAAGCCACCGTTACGATTAAACTTGTCACGTTGTGATAAAGTAAACCGCGGATATGTAAATGAAGAGAATTTTAATTACATTCCATAGTAATTTAATTTATACTAGCTTACCGAATGGCTCGATATATTAGTGACACTTTGGCATACGTTGTCTGTTTGCTGACCTCCTCTATACGGTCCGGCAAGATAATGCGGAGATGCAAACAGCAGGCTACCTATACCTAAGACTAGAACCCCTATGCCGATATACCTACGACATTCCAGAACATCTGATTGAAATAGGATAAATTAATCACTGCAAAATTAATTCTAGACTTTTATACTTTCAAGGATGAATCGAATTGTGAGTAAGGAGGACCATCGGCTCAGTGCGTATTGTTTGGCAAGTGCTAGCTTATCATTTTTTTTTTTTTTTAATTGGGTAAAATAATTTTTTAGAAACGACCGTCGTCGAACTCGGTATTTCTACCTGACTTAAAATCTTCAGAAAGGTTATCGATTGTTGATTACAAGGGCGAGGATTCCGAGACGGTGTCGTAGCAAAGAAACGCGACGGGGATTAACATCGACAGTGTCGGACGAACTGGCGTTAAGATTAATATTTATGAGAGTCGTCGTATTGAACCGATATTGGTATTAATATTAATGCGTAAGGTAATGGCGCGACGCGGTATACACGTGCGTACCTTGGTTTCGATGCTTTCGCACGGCCGCCAAGATAGCTTACTGGTATGAGAAGAAGAAAACTAGCTATATCGTATCCACCCGCTATCAAGCCAGTCTCCGATGATTTTAATCCAAATCTCCTCTCTATCGTCGTTATGACGACATTTACAAAGCCATTCACGACCATTCCTAAAACAATGAACATTCTTGTATATTATGTATATGTATGATGCGTAATCAGTACCGCGATAGCTCCATTCACTACCTATACGAGCCAACTTTACGATTGCTGCTCGAAAAACAGATAGTTTGTTTTAAAATTAAAGGATAATTTTGCGACCATTAAAAAATTTTAATTACAAATTATCACAAACGACTTTTTAATAAGCATAATGAAATATGTTGTCGCGTGATATACATATATTTCCACACTGTTGAAAATTTAATGATATTACAATGT
Organism: Trachymyrmex cornetzi; assembly: GCF_001594075.2. Taxonomy (NCBI): domain Eukaryota; kingdom Metazoa; phylum Arthropoda; class Insecta; order Hymenoptera; family Formicidae; genus Trachymyrmex; species Trachymyrmex cornetzi. Next base: position 3,093,067 of record NW_017296881.1, on the reverse strand, counting down.
ACATAAACGTTGGTCTTTTTAATCTCTATTAAAGAAACACGGAGTAAATGGCTCCCTTAGGATGCATCCAATAGACGTATTTTAATCCCAAAGAATCACCTCTGGCAAGAGGAAACACGTATTTCATTGTAATACATTTTAATATTTTACCAAAAATGTAACGTATTTTATCAAAAATAGATTCTTGATTGGCAAGTTTACGTATTTTTCAACGATTGATAAATTTTTTGAAATTTTCCTTTTCTGTTATCAATGCATTATTCCTTCCGATATATTAAGCTATTCTTGTTAACACGAACTATACATATTAATCGGATAATTTTCTCGTTATCGTCAATCATCACCCCCTTCGAGCTTATTTTCACGTAGAAGCATCAAAATTGCGGATAACGTATGACTATTAGCGTTGCTGCGCGACAACATCTCGTCGTATCAAATGTTATCAAGAAATTATGTTTCTCACAAGGATGCGGCTTGTTCGCTCTTTTTTTTTTTATAATAAGAGTTTACGGAGCGATGAGAAAATGGATATGAAAATATTCGCGTCCCTGACACTCGCGTCTAATCTCGGAGAGAAAGTTAACGCTTCACGCACTAACGCTAACTGACAAACTCGAAAGGAGGAACTGAGAAATATTAGATTAGTGCAAAAGCTGTCTCATATCTGTCAAATGAAGTTTAAAAAGAATTTCAGTAAAAAAATTTAGCGAAATTGCCACTAGCAACATTGGTTTCAACGCACTATTTTCGAATAAAAAATATTTTTATTTATTCAGAAACTTTTAAAATTATTTTTTAAATAATCTATATTACTTTTAATAAAAAATTTTTTAATAAAAAATATTTTTATTTATTTAAAAGCCTTTTCAATTACTTTTTAAAGTAACTCTGAATTTTTTAATTGAATAAATTTAACAGGAAAAGTACAAATTTTTTGCACTAATCTAATATATTAACTGACTAGCGTCTTTATAGCATTGTTATTGAAAATTTCGTTTTTAGACGTCGTTAATAAGCTTATTGACGATTTTTTGCAGCGAAGCCCCACGTCGCGCCGAGTGAATTACCATACGAAAAGTTAACTCAAAACTATATACGTACCTTGCATCGCCCCAGCCCAACACAGCCAGAAAAGCGCCCATTTCGCAGTGCGAAATTTCTGCAAATAAATTGGCCTGAACCAGAACCAACCGCATTTCAGATTGTCCGCGGTTCTATCCGTCTCCTTCGGAATTTCCGGCTTTATTTCCGGTTTTCTCGGGCCATCCCCAAACTGTTCCGGGAAGCTAGACAGGGTCTCGTGCATGTCCGGCACCCCCGACTGTAAATTACATCAGCGAAGATTTATCTCTATCACTTTGGATATAAATAATACATATTGCATATTGCACTTCGTTTCCAATATACACCAGCGTTCTCCTCGCCAGTCTTATAAAATACGATATGCAAAATAAACGACAAAGTGGTAGTAACGGTAAATTCAACGAACTCGCATGCGGCGTGCGCAAAACGACATGATTGTCTCTAACAATAAATAGAAGAGAGAATATGCTACAATCTCTGTGACCTATGGTCTCGAGTGATAGCTGTCTACAAGCGTTTCATTCCATATGCTGATGGTTACAAACCAAATATTAGCCAGACGTTTGTGTTTTCTTTCTCTACTTTTCCGACTCTCCTTGTAAATCGCGACAGACGTATTAAAAAACACAAAATCGATTGCAACATCGTATCAAACGATACTCACGCTGAATGTGAACTTGTCCCTCATAATTATCGACAATTTCCACGAAGCGTGGCAAGAATCTATAAATTCCACTTAGCTTCCACTCCTTTATCTTAAATCTTTCGATAACAATTGATCGTGAAAATATGATCTAAACATTTAGTAACGAAATATTTTACTAATACTTCAATGTTCGTCTCATTAGATAGAGATCATTTCCACTCAATTGCGGTCAGAGATCGCAACTTCCTTTTCGAAAAAGATATCGGCTCGCTGATAAGAAATTTTCAATGATAAATTTTATTTTATCCATTAACAGGAATAGTCAGCGATTAATTCATCGCGCTGTCTCTAACTTTTCACAGCTGATGGAAAGTTTGTTTGCTCAATGACGAGTATTATGGTCTTCGAAGCACTGTTGCTTGCATTTTCCATCTTGTACCCTTTTTTTTTCTTTCTCACCTTCTCTCTTTTCCCTCTCTCGCTCTTTCTCTCTCTCTCTCTGTCTCTCTCTTTCCTTTATTGTTAGTAATTTCTATTTGTAAAGTTTTAATTACAATTCCCTCAACCGGCAAAAACTTGCCGATAGTAAAATATACATCATTCCATCAAACTGTATCAAACACGAAGCTCGTACTCCGTCCCGTTGAACTCGTCAATTTCGATTCCGTGTAATCGAAAGCCAATCGAAAATAGCGCACCTTTCCCGATACGATTTCCACGACCGCGATTCTATCGTTTACGTCGCATTTTATCGTTTGCAATATCGCGATCCACGATTTATTTCTCGATTTATTTCTCACCGGTTCTGATTGGTACTCCGAGTAGACTTTCGTATCGTAAAAAAAATGTATCGCAGTGGAAATATTTCGTTACACCTTCGTGAAAAAAAAAAACGATCATGAAAATTTTAATAAATCCGTTAACGTATGTCTAATTTTACGCGCGCGTCTTTCACGTTCGCGGTCATTCTCAGTCGTTAAAAATCGGAGCTAAGGAACACGTAGCGGCTAAGAGCGCGCATCGCACGCGACTGAACTCTGAAGTCCGCACCCACGCTTCAAGCTCGCGCTCGCGCTTCTGCTCTCACAGTTTTCCCCGTTGAGTTTAAACGTAGTGTAGGTAACCCCCCTCTCTCTTTCTCTCCCTCTACTTCCCCCCCTCTCCCTCTCCCTCTCCCTCTCTCTCTCTCATTCTATCTCTCTGCTATCAACCCACCACCTGCTTTTATCACAGACATACCTTTTCTCCTGTCGCTCTCTCCTATCCCATCTCTCTCTCTCTTTCTCTCTCTCCCTCTCCCCTTCCCCCCTCTCTCTCTTTCTCTTTCTTCTTTCCCTTCCCCATCTATTGCTTTATCTCCGACTTATACTATACACACACTCTTCTTCCTACTCTTCTCCGATCCGCTATAAACCATCCCTACTAAGCTGTTGCTTCGCCATCAAGACGTACGAGCTACCCGATTCCATTCGTCATTTAAATGTGATCAAGTTTATTGGCTTTTGTAGGAAATTTATGCGTCTTGCGTAATAACGTGAAGTACCTTGCGCGAAGCTCGAGCTGACTAATAAGCGCTTGACGTATGTATTCACAAGGATTGACATCCCCTGCGCTCGCTTGTGGTGTTTTAACTGCTAATTAGTGAACACTCGTTATCAACCTCGACCGCAGAGAGATAACATTCGTCTTATAGCATGGTGTTATTATTATTAATTTTAATTTTAATGATCTAAACTAAGTTACAGATAAAGTATAAATCTGAGATGCTATTATTCACATTTTTATCTACTCAATTCTGCCTATCTGCGTTACACCTTTAATTATTGAGTACGCAAGTATTTAAAATTGCTTGTCAAAATCATAAACTTATTGGTACGTAAGTCGCTACAAATTTAGAATAAATAATTTATGAAGTTTACAAAATCGAAAAAATTTACAATAATAAACTTGGCTGAAAGAATTTCGCACTCGAAATTTATTATTTTACATTTTTTAAAGACAAGTATCGATCTTACAAAATACATCTTGGCTGAAAATTTGAATTTTGATTCTTTGTCAACGATATCAATGTTTACTATGAAACTCGATCCATCGCATCCACTATATGTAACTGTTAGAATGCATATTGCAGGAACGATCAATATATGGAACAAGATAAAATGTCTCAGATCAGATAAATAAGTTTGAGATATCACAGATAAAATAACTAACAAAACTAGCGCAGTACATTTATACAGTGAGTACAAACAGTATTCGTAAAGAAAATATTTTTTAAAAAGACTTTATTTTTAAAAATTAAATACTGTCCAGCGAGAAATGAGTCATCGAATTGATGTCGAATCAATATCGATAATTTCAACACCAACTCGACGTCGATTCGACGTTTAATTGATTATCATTTCTTGTTAATTATAGAAAATATATCATCTGAAAAATAAGCGAAAATTAAAAGTTCCATTGTTCGGATGATCAAAAAGTATTCGTACAGTCGAGAAATTTAGCTTATAATATCAGAAATACATGCGAAGCTCATTTATACATGTTAGAACAGAATGTATTCATTGTATAAAATTGCTAATTAATGTTTATTTTCTATAAGACTTTTTTTATAAAAAATTTCCTCGTACGAATACCTTTTGCTCTCACCGTATATGAATTATATGGCACGTATAATTCATAAATGCAGAAAAGAATAAAAAAAAGAGTAAACGAGACGACGATAAGGGAAATTTCAATATTCTCACGGAAATGCCGAAATTTCTAGAGTGCTTGGGAGAGTAGACAACTGAGAGACAAGCGTAGGTCAGGTCGGATATATCAAACATCGTGAACGCGCTTGAATTTATGGTAGCAATAACGCCGGTACGTAGAGAGGCGAGAAGATCGAAATAAATCACTATGATAATATCACCTCTTAAAGAGGCTGGTACAAAATACAGAGCTCTCGTCGAGCAAGGGGAATACTCTCGCTTATACTCGTACATAAAAATCGACTTATTCCTCGATCGCGTGCGGCGAAAGTAGTCGAAAAAAAAAAAAGAATGGATTGGTAAAACAACAGAACCGAGCGGGTTCGTGTTGATGTCGTTTTAAATCAGAAATTATGCGTGCGTAGGAATGGAAAGTATTCGCCCTCTCGCGGTAGCAGCTATTTACCGTGTCAAATTAAATATCATGTCCATCTGCCTCGCGGACAGTGATTATTCGCTCGGTGAAGGCGGACGCGCGTCACTGAAAATGAAAAAAAAAAAGGAAAGAGCCACATTATGCATAAATACGTGTATACATTATACATACATACGTGGAATGGCATATTTTATTACACAATGTAAACGACCCGAACAGAGTAAACGGAGATTGCGCATGTTGCACGAGGGGTTGGACGAGAGGGAATGAGGAACAAAATAAATACTCTTACGGGGACCATCGCGCGACGCACGTTTCACAATCCACGCGACCGCTTCGACATAAATTTCGTGGATTTAATAAAGATTCATGGCTTCCGCTTGCAGAGCGTTACGGTTGCCGTGTATGGGTCTGCTCGTCGGGAAGACGAGCGAGCGGACGTCGTCTCTTACGACGATCGTTTCACCCCATAGGCGTCGAATTTCTTACGAAATTTATGCCAAACGCTCCAAATGCATTCCAAGTGCCTCAGGTGTTACAAAGAGCCTTGATCGAAGGAACTATAATGTCTCGATTGCCGAGAATTACTCAAGGATGAACGTGTAATTTTCGTCGAAAGGAAGGAATAATATGTCGGAATATAAATTCGTGACGAGAGAGCGTGCAATTTTCTTTCCGGACAGGGTATCCATCGTGACGCCTATGACAATAGACAAACAACGACTTATGTCAATGCTCGAGGGCGTAGGCGGTCTCGAACGGGCAACACGATGGAGGTCGCGCCAGAAAGCTTTTATTAATTTTCTAATTTGTCGTCGAAAATATGCCATTTACGTATAGCAACAGTATTGTAGACGTATTGGGGAAGAATAAGAATGATGAAACCAACTCTAAATCCTGATGTTACAAGGAATCTTATCGCATGTGAAAGTCCTGTTTCTCTTCCTCGCTTTCAACCGCGCGGAAGTCGCTCGGTGTGTCTGCGCCTCTTGATACGCGCATCGCGATCTCTTTTAATCCTCTTATACGAATGCGAGTCACGGTATAAAACCTATGCTGACTGGAAAATCCACGAATGATTGGTTCGTGGATACCTCGTGTCGCTCGAGAGGTGACTGACATCAGTCGCGATTCGTATTCGATTCTTTTATCGATGGAACGGAGGTCCTTTATACGCGGGGTAAAATATTTCCTGCTTCGCACGAGATGGTTATCCATCGACCTGGAGAGCGGAAGACGGGAGGGCAGTAAACCGAGGCGATATCTACACAGCCGTGTATATAATGAAATATACTTTCATGGCTTCCCCTTTTTGCCGCTCGATCCTTTCTCGTTCGAAATGAAAACGAGTGTCTCCAAAGAGCTTTGCTCTCGTCTACCGTCACGTTCGATATTTCGTACCTTTCTTTATGCCGACACATGTTTTCTTCCTCGCGAGGGTTTCTCAACGACGAGAGAGAGCCGGTAGGCCGTTTTGCGACACGCGACATAAAGCGCGCCGTTTGCCATTTAGATTTCCTCCTTTTGGTTGCAAATGTTACGTTTCAGCTGAAAACGCGGATACGACGCAGACAGGTTCATATCGCGTGAGAAAATTTTTTACATTCTTCTTGATTATTGACGTAACGTCTGATATAATCTGCATAGTCGTAAAGTGACTAAAAATTTTTCAGGGACAAGTCTGTAATTATATGATAATTAATACGATTATATATATATGGTTTGCATTTTTGAAGCGACAACGAGATGAAAAGTTAGCGGAAAGTGCATCCCACTAATCAATAGACAACTTTCGTTTATACAGCATGCCCGTGACCGATGTATTCCTAACAACTATATTCAGGAGTAACTCGATTTACGGGAATGCAAAGTGAATATGCCAAACAGCTTGTTAATGCAAATTAAACGGCACTCAGCCGACAAACAGGCATTTTGTGAAGCAGATGCCAATTATTTAGATGTTTCCTCCCCCGTCATCCACTTTCTTCGATATTGACGCGCGGTACAACAAAGCAAGTATTTCTTTTTCATGCGATTTCAATAATTAAAGAACAGTGTACACTGCGATTGTGCACCTGATCTCTCTCAAAATTTCTATCTTTCTTAAATTTTAATTTTAGATTATGTATAGGATCGTCCGGGTAGATTTTTGGGATTGTTGTAAAAAAGATGATATATTCTAAATGCTATTCTTTTTCGCCATAAATGGAACTACCTCAAGGATAGTTAAAATAAAGAACTCAGAATATTCTTTGATTGAAGAAGAACATATAACAGATTTAAGAATTTAATTAAAATCAAAATATACTGAATAAAGATTTTTATAAAAACCTGCAAGGAACTATTATAAATATAGAGATGCTTATTTACAATAAATAAGCCTATTTTCGTAGGATAAACCAGAGTTGATAAAAAACATGTAAAACATGTTTAATCAATGTTTTAAATACATGTTTCCTTCAATACTATTTAAAACATATGTTAAAAAAATTAAAAATATACTTAAAAAAAATGTTTACATATTTTCCCCCCTTTTAAAATATATTTAAAAAAAAAGAAAAAACACAACGTTATGTTAAAAAAAAGTTCTTTTATTAACCCTAATTTAATTCCCATAAATAAATAACCTTGAAAAATTAGTCCTGCGTTTTCTATAATCTTATTTCAGTCCAAAAATATCGTCACATTCCATTCTCAGACTTTGTACATGCTTATATGCGTATACATATCGCAATAACAGATGTAACTATTTTTGTAACATAAGACACTAAATATTACATAATTATACTTTTTTATATGCTATTATGCGTTTATATATAATAGATTGTAATGGATAATATCTACCGTAGACATGAGCATACACGAGTTATTCATGCGGTTTTGTTAAGTAAACTTCTTTTTATTATATTTATGTATCATTCTACAAAAATTATTAGAAAACTTACTTAAAACAAGAAAAATCATTTTAATGTATTTCTTATGCATGGTAAATCGACTAATTATTTAAAATTATAAATTATCGACGCAACGTGACACACACTCACATACTTTCTCTCTCTCTCTCACTCTCTTCTTTTTCTTTTTCTTCTTCTATCTCCTTCTTTCTCTTTCTGTTTCCACTTTTTACAATTTTTCATGCTTTTGAACACGGTTCATTAATTGAGACAATGTCGAAGTACGCTGTAACTTCCGCGTTCCGACTCCCCTTTTTCTATCATTATTTTTTTCTTCGACGTTTCATCACGACGGGCGGCGCTACTTCACATAATTGCAGTGCAATCGCTCAGCCCGCTTTTCCGGGCTTTAAGTCGGCATAAAACCGTTTCGTTCGTACGAGCGATGTTACCGAAAATAAGGTACTACAATAGGAATGAAAAACGAAACCGAGTATGAGCTACAGTCTACCCCTATTCAAGAGTTTCGTCAGACTTTCTAATGGAAGAAAACCCATAGAAAACAGAGTACTTTGCTACGTTTCAATTACTGTTTTCAAGTGTTGCACTAACGCGCATCGTATACATTACGGAAAAGATATGTGTAGAAAATTCAACAAATGAATATGCGCTTCGTAAATCATCTCGTTTTATAACTGTTTACTTCTGAAATTAACCTTTCAATCGGACAAGTCCGGAGGCGTCAATCGCAAAAACCAGAATAGGTGAAACCAGCAAAAAGTAACTATTCCAAAGTCAATCAATTCACAGGGAAAACAGTTGCGGAAATATCGACGCATATATATACGAATGCAGATTAACTAGAGATAATTTCTCTGCAAAAACACACTACGCTCAATATGACTCATAAAAAAGAAAATCAAAGAATTATAATTGCATTTTCAGCAAAGGCCTTAAAGTTGCAGCTAACATTAAACGATTAACTTTCCGGACGCTAAGTATTTCATAAAATCACAAAGAGATATACTTAAGCCATAAAATACAATTGTGACAATCTGGCTTTCTACAGATTTCGTAAAAACACGCGTATGCGTTATTATATTATCTGTCTGGAGAAAAACGCGACAATATCTCGAACCTACCTACCAATAGCTTCGCCTTACATATACTTATGCAAATTTCCAGAGTATGCAGATGCAAATTTTCGCGAACGCAAACACCGTTGGGGCAGGTAAAATGCGCTGGGTTACGGCAGTTGTTTATTCTTTCGAGACACCATGCGATAGGATACGGTGGCAAACTCCTGCCTTATCGTCCATAAGATTAAAATGAAGTTCAAGTTTATTAAAGAAAGAAGAAAGTATATACACACAGGACCAAGAATAATGACAAGGTTTTTAATGTAATATTGAACAAGAAAGTTTTATTGACTCCTCAGAAGATAATTTTCACATTTCCAGTAAAAATGTTTATGTCGACATAAGTAAGAAAATGCCTAAAAGTTGTGAAAAATTAATGCAATTTTGTGTTTAAAAATTGACGTTTAAAGATAAAGAAGAATAATAGGAAAAATTACATGAATGTTTTTTGTGTATATGGTTTATAGAATGAAATTATTTTGTTGATAAGAAACAAAATTCAGAATAGCTTTATAAAAATATCATCATACTAACTTTTTTACGTATAACTACTTTATAAATCTTTGATAAAATCTTGTAAATCATTTTATAAAAAGAAATAATTAGTTGTATTTTGAAAGAAGGATTAAGTTTCTATGAAGTTAATATGAAGAAAAAGTTGCGAGATATGCAAATTATATGTCATATTTAAGAGCTACTTAAAGCGGACTCGAGTGGCTTATCTTGAACAAACATTGGGAACATGAAAGAGATCATAATTATATAGGCAATGCTCTATTTATTGATATTAATCACATTTCATATTTTTATCAATCATGATCATATATATTGATAAAAAGTTGTTCAGTAACGCATCAAAACATTCCAAGAACTAAACAATAAACTTTTATTGTTATTTAATGTTATGTATAACTTGATAAGTTTTTTAAAGTCACGATTTAAAACCGAACGATTATTACCTATATCGAACTCTTCGTCACTCGTCTTTTACTTAAAAATCTCCAAGTTATATGTATTTAAATAATAAAATACGTATTTAAGTAATAAAATAATAGTCATTGTTGTTTAATTTCCGACGTCTTGACGTTTTACTTAACAATTTTTTATCAATAAATGTGATAGCGTTAGATTAATTGTCTTTGTTCATGATTTTTCTCACGTTGTTATGATATTTTCTCAAGATAAGCATACATTACTTGACTCACACTTAAATAGCCCTTTAATATGCTGTATAATTTGCACACCTTAGAATTTCTTCATGTTAACTAAAAAACATTCTAAACTTAATATCCTTCTTTACTTAGAATATATTTGATAAAATATAAATTGCGGCATTTCAGTTATTTATTTGTACATTATACAGTGATGGTGATTTGTTAAATTTATAGAATTTAGTAGAACGCGTGATTATTTTTCCCCAATTTTATATCTCTGAAAAATAATTGAAAGTCGAAAGTAACGGACGAGAGAATTCAGATAAATCAATTTTATCTTCCCTCCAGGTATCACATGGTTCGAGCATTTAAATTACTCTTATAACAACGCACGGTGCGTTAGAAATTCAATTAGCTCAATTTTGATTATCGTAAGAACTTTGCGTAAAAATTTCCTTATTCATCTACGTGTTCACATATAGAAAAAAAAAGCAGTAGCTAATTATGTTTAAAACGGATTTAAATAATTCATAATTACTGTGTTATATCAAACATCATTGTATTAAAAAGATATTACAATGTTTACATATATACGTATTATATAGCAGCACACTCAGACAAAGACAGTCAATTTTTATGAACTACTACTATGTTCATTATTCAGTTTATACTATTAAATTTATTTGTGGTACTGCACATATATATTCATCTTTTAATGAAATTATTATTTAGTATTATTAACTTACCGTTGGTGCGATGCCATCGTTATAACCTAAATTATCTATTCCTGTCATGTTGCAATCTGTAAAACAATTATAAAAGTTATTAATATATAAAATGATGTAAATTGATATAAATTATTATACCATTTATTATATGATTTATTATAGTTATTTATGATATTATATTATTTATTCATTGTATTATTAATAAAACAGTTATATATTAAGTAATAACAATTTATTAAATGATACATATTATACCATTTATTTATGAAAATACTCGTAGCTGACACAACGAAATAGTGCTCTGCAAGATATATTTTTTTATTAAAATAATATTATATCATTAACAAGAAAAATTGATTTAAAAAATGATTAAAAAATCAAACATCTCTGTACCTTATTTAAACATTAAAAGAGTAGATATTTTTGAATGTTCCTGTAGTATCTTAGTAAGACGATCGTTGATAGATGCATATAATGCGTGATAATGTTCACAACAATCGAAGTAACAGGATAATGGACATCATGTTAAATTATTATGCACCCTGCGCGGAATGTGTCCAGACTTAATCTTTTTATATGAATCGAATTTAAGGTTCGTTTGTAGTAGGTCATCTTGTGGGAAAACTTTCAATTCTATTAAGTATGTTTTCTCAAAAGTTTAACAGTATGACGATTGCACTCGCAAATAAACCAGTCTCATATCCACAAGCAACAACTTATGACTATATGACTGATATTCATATAGTTGATTTTAATTTTCGGATCGTTTTAAGTACGACCTTAAGATGTCATAAAACGATCACATTAGCATCTTAAGATGATGACATTACTAAAATAATTTTTTTAAATAAGAATCGCTATTATATCAGCTATTTCTAGCTGCATTTAGTCGGAGTGATAAGATAGATAAAAATATAGTCTCTTTTTTTAGTTTTGAACATGTATTACTTTTTGATGACCTTATTGATTATTTAAAACGTAAAGAAACGGGCGAAAATTCAAAGATGCACGGTCAAGTGTTATAGAATAAACACTCAATCGAAATTATCTTTAAGAGTTTAATATCATTCTTCTATAATCTTTCCATTTTTTTAAATACGATTTATTGTATTGTGTTACAATGATTACAATTTTTGCAATCAATTTATTTGTTTCAATCATTTTTTCTTTTAAATATGTATCTCTTTCTCATAAAGAATTTTTAAGTTTTATAGACAAAACATTTTTACTGAATCGTTTAAATGTAATGTCTTTCGTTCTCTATAATCTCCATTCAACGTTCTGACAAAATCCATGCATTTCTTTCATAACAAAGGAATACAGTTTAGTCAGCAAAATGAAAACAATTTTCCACGTCCTCGAAAGATAAAAAAAATGTTGTATTTATACTGTTTCGCAATAAATTATGGATTATCCATAAATGTCAGACTTAATAAATCGCAATCGATTCAATAAAGCAGTATATGCTTTGTTACATTTTTCTCGAATTGAAAAGACTGGCAAAAAGATGCTATAACGTATTTCTTCCAAATTTATTTGATCGAAACTCACGTAGGAGTCGTGCTTTATCGTGAATACGTAATAACATTTGTTTCTACCGTAATGGACGTATCGATAATATAAAAGTTTTTATTGTTATTGATTGTTCAATCGAACATTCCTTCTTTTTAATTCTCCTAAAATAATACATACGCGAGGCAAAAAATGGAAAAAAATAACGCGAGAAAGAAGAAACGTCAGAATTGCTGTAAATCACCGTACCGCTGATTTCTCGACTCTAGTTAATTATATGAGTCTCAATGGATACTATAATGGTGTGCTTCCGTTAATTAATTTGCGTCTGCTGTACACATCTCTTTCGCATCGCTATATAATTAATTAACGTAACGTTCGTAAGCTTATGAACAAAACGAAGACAAGAAGTGATTATAGCTACATTCTATAACTAAACGGTAGATGCGACCGTTTCCTTCTCTTCTTCTGACATTTGACGTAGCGCGCTCAAAAATTATATACGTATAAAAATTTACATAGAGCCCGAAATAAATCTGTTTTATTGTGTAATCACACAATATTGTTGTATATCAATTTTAATAATTTTTTTTAAATGATACATTAACAATTAACGATTTATTTACAATACCGTAATTTCATGCACGATGTATATTTACAATTGATAACATTTACAGTTACAATATGTTTGCTGTTATGTAATCTAGTTTTGTGCTACTTACCGTATTAAAAAATATCTAAACGCGGATTTTGAATCTGATACACTGAAGATAAAGTTTTGTAATCCGTACCGATACAATACAACACATGATTATATAATTCCGTTATGGCAGAATTAACATTCATTACAGCATGTTTCTGTCTTTAAAAAGCAATAAACTCGCGATAACGCATTGCTTTTTACCTCGCGTACACTGATGCGAACGAGTCCACGAGTTCAAGACGACTACTTTGGACGCTCACTAACTAACTGAACTTGATGTAGCCTCAAGTCAGTGACTGGCCTCGAAGAGTGGGGCTTATGTCGTACACATTGCTACACGCTGGAGCATAACATCAGGTTCTTTTAATATTCTCAACATTATACGTATCTTTCATAATACATAGATATATTTAGGTTTATATTTATCATATAAGTATGTCACATAATTATACATAATTCTTTATAAATATGTATAAAGTAACTCTTTTGTGTATGTATAAAGTTAATCTTTATATCTGTTATAACATATTTTTATTTGAACAATTTGTACACATATTTAAATTTTATACATAAGCGTAAG